>NW_026861474.1:0-85311 GCF_026571515.1 Ruditapes philippinarum | reverse complement strand
GGGTTACACTAGCCAGCATAAATATTCAGAGTGTCTGCAGCTCCAAAAAAGAAAGCAAGCTTCTGGAATTTCCTCGAATCTGTCAGCTGCGGATATCATATTTGGCTGTGAAACGTGGCTAAACCCAACAATTTATGAAGAAGTTCTTCCAACTAACAGCAACTACACCATCCACCGTAAGGATAGAACTGATGGCTATGGAGAGAGCCTCATTTTTATTAAGGAAAACATTATCAGTGAACCAGGCGAAGATAACACTCCATGTGATATCCTATTCCAGAAAATTGAATGCATTCAAAACATCTATTCCAAGCCATCTCACACATCTGCAATAAATTTATGAACGCTACTATTTGGATTGTGGGTGATTTCAAAAATGGCTGCAAACAGATCATTGAAGATGAAGTCCCACATCGCCAAAGTGCTCAAACATTTAATCAGCCATAGATTAACCGGGATATAAGGCGAATTACCAGACCGAAACGAAGGTGGTTCAAGCGTGCCAAGAACTCAAACTCCACTTCTGACTGGTCCAAATATAAAATATTAAAAGGAAAGCCCATCGCCTATGCAGATCCGTTCACGATGCCCACATATCAGACATGCTCCATCCAGACCATCAAAACAGTGGTTTCATAGCCTAGAATCAATTGTTTACAGTGGTTTCGTAGCCTAAAATCAAATGTTTTCACTGGTTTCGTAGCCTAAAATCAATTGTTTTCAGTGGTTTCGTAGCCTACAATAAAATGTTTTCAGTGGTTTCGTAGCCTAAAATCAATTGTTTTCAGTGGTTTCATAGCCTAGAATCAATTGTTTACAGTGGTTTCGTAGCCTAAAATCAATTGTTTACAGTGGTTTCGTAGCCTAAAATCAATTGTTTACAGTGGTTTCGTAGCCTAAAATCAATTGTTTACAGTGGTTTCGTAGCCTAAAATCAATTGTTTTCAGTGGTTTCGTAGCCTAAAATCAATTGTTTTCAGTGGTTTCGTAGCCTAAAATCAATTGTTTACAGTGGTTTCGTAGCCTAAAATCAATTGCTTTCAGTGTTTTCGTAGCCTAAAATCAATTGTTTTCAGTCGTTTGTAGCTTCAATTGATTGTTTTTTAGTAGTTATGTAGCAACATAATTCATGTTTCTTTTAATGGATTTTATTGTGGTCTTGGTCATGTGTTCGTCGTAAAACGTTTTTATTTGAAATGAATCTCGGACATATAAAATCTCTTATACTACATATCACATATTGATATGAAAGATATAATTAAGTTTTTATATCAGCAAAAGAGTTCCTAATAGAAGACTTCAGTTTCGTAAGCAATCCCTTAATGTCTTTTATTGTGTTTAGTGATTTTACTGTTTACACATTGTTTCTCGTTTGGTAACAACATATTTATTTAAGCTTGATTGCGAAACAAGTTCTTGAAACTTATATTTATCACTTTTCAATAAAGAGACCATTATCATCGGCTCAGCTTACAGACCAACTGATAATGTTGAAGAACATTCAAAACATCTATTCCAAGCCATCTCACACATCTGCAATAAATTTAAGAACGCTACTATTTGGATTGTGGGTGATTTCAAAAATGGCTGCAAACAGATCATTGAAGATGAAGTCCCACATCGCCAAAGTGCTCAAACATTTAATCAGCCATAGATTAACCGGGATATAAGGCGAATTACCAGACCGAAACGAAGGTGGTTCAAGCGTGCCAAGAACTCAAACTCCACTTCTGACTGGTCCAAATATAAAATATTAAAAGGAAAGCCCATCGCCTATGCAGATCCGTTCACGATGCCCACATATCAGACATGCTCCATCCAGACCATCAAAACCCAAAAGTCTTCTGGAACTATATCAAATTCAAGAAGAAAGACAACTTTGGTGTGTCTTAACTCAAGAAGGATGGGTTGGCATACAGCGACGGTAAACAGAAAGCTGAACTTCTGAACGACCAGTTCACCTCTGTCTTCACCAAAGAGGACAGGGCTCAAGGTCCTACTCTTCCTCCTAGTCGCTTAACAACTCTAATCCCTATACATGCCTCGATTAGGGGCGCCCAGAAGCCTCTGTCGAATCTCAAGCCACACAGGGCTCCAGGCCCAAACAAGTTACTCACTAGGCTCCTCAAACTTTCATCAGCAGAGTTGTCTCTAGGCCTAGCAAACCTATTCCAACTGTCTTTGGATCAAGGTCAGATATCACTTGACTGAAAAACCGCCCTTATCTCACCTGTCTTCAAAAAGGGAAATTGCTCCTCACCATCAAACTACAGACCTATCTCTATAACATCAGTCTCCTGCAAAGTGCTGGAACACATAATCTTCAGCAACACCATGTCTCACCTTGACTCACACAATATCCTCTCTGACAACATGGGTTCAGAGAAAACGCTCCTGCGACACTAAACTACTAATGACCGATCAGATGACTTAGCTAAAGGAATAGATTACAACCATCAAATTGACGCTGTTCTGCTTTACCTCTCAAAAGCATTTGATAAAGTTCCAAACTCAAGTCTTCTTCAGAAACTGGACCATTAAGGAATAAGAGGCACAACCCACTCCTGAATTGACCCTCAGGGCAGCGTCCTTGGCTCTCTCATTTTCTTGCCCTACATCAATGATCTACTTTCCAAAGTCCAATCCACGGCTCGACTCTTCGCCAATGATTGCCTCACAAATCATCCACATCACAAATAGAAAACCACCAAAATCACCAACACCTATAGCATCAACGGAAAAGAACTCAAAACTCAGACCTTCTTTCGAAAAAACACATCGATAACATCACCAAAAAAGCTAATTTCACCATGTCCTTCATCAGGCGAAACATACAATCTAGCCCTCCAAGCGCCAAGTCTAATGCTTTCAAGACATATATTCAACCTACTGTTAAATACGCCTCATTTGTCTGGTCCCCTCACTCTTAGGGTCTCATTACCAACTAAAAAATGGTCCAAACGTTTCGCGCTTGCAAGATTCGTGAAATAAGACTACGCGCGAACAAGCAGCGTCACCGACATGCTTATCGACCTCAAATGGGAACAACCCTCCAACACCGGCGCAACATCACCAGAACAACCATGTTTTTCAAGATAGTGCACAACCTTGTGGATATTATACCAGATCCTCCACTTATCAATGCTTAGACTATCAGAGGGCACAACCAACGCTTCAGCCAAGTCAAAGCACGCACCTCCATCTTCCAAAATAGTTTCTTTCCCGCAACCATCGTGCTTTGGAACAAGCTGCCGCAAGATGTTGTTGACCATACCAGGCTGGATGCTTTCCAATCAGCTCTGGCCAGCCAACACATAAAATACTAGTCACGGAGTTGTTTTTTCTCTTTTAAAAGAAACTTTAAATAGTTGAACTTTTTATTTTTGAAAACAGTCAGTCCTGCCTTCTGCGTATGTCTATACAGTTTTTATCCAATTGCGAGTATACTCCTTGCGGAGTAATGCAATAACTTAAGATGATGATGATGATGATGATGATAATTGTTACCAGACCATTGACGTTAACTATCATAGTTTAATGTAAACGTTTAAGTGTTTTGGCATAAGCAACAGACTTGTGCGGACAGAACATGAACAAGAATAACAAGTTAATGAGGTGAAAGATTTTGATGAGAAAAAAGGTGTAAAACATTTTTAATAAGCAACTTTCCATGACTTCGGCGGTTTTGTTTCTTATTCCGTTAGAGTCAAGAGAACATTTCTGGCTAGCTTAGAAATGTCTGCAATTCATGCAAAATCAAGCATACGTGTGTACGTACTGTTATAGATCTGTCTTCACCATTAGAAATATGAATCATTTTAGCGTTTGTGTAAATTCATCAAAATTAAACATAGAACCTCAAGTATAAAAAGTTAGACTATATTAAAACATTGTTTTTTCAAGGCGTCTCAAAGCGCAAGCGGAAATATACAGTCAGTGGTGGCGTATAAATGCGGACGATATTATGATACAGACGCACTCGTCTTTCTTCTCCAGTCGTAGCAAGGTAAATTACAACTATTTTTAGGATAGTTCGTATCAAATAAAAGTCTTTATATCACACACAAATCGTTTATAATTAATTTTTCTCCATTAGATTTTGATCATAAACTATCACTTTCCTACCAACGAATAGCTCTCGTTCAGATATAAAGAGAAAAAGTTTGCACATAAACGCCATTACAGTTATAAGTTAGCTTGTAGAAATATCAGTTTCAAAATGATTGTCCAGAATTATTTGATGTCTTGTGGCAATGTAATGAATGATATTCGATAGTTGTAGAATTAATGTAATGGTTATAATTATTGAAGGTTTAGTTACATATAACAACAGTCGATTGAAGTGTTTTTAGCCTACTATCAATTGTTTTAAGTGGTTTTGTAATACTTATTGAAGTTTTTGAATGGTTTAACATATCCACAGCCGATTGTTTTAAGTGGTTTTGAAGCCTAAAATCAATTGTTTTCAGTGGTTTTGTAGCCTAAAATAAAATGTTTTCAGTGGTTTTCTAGCCTAAAATAAATTGTTTTCAGTGGTTTCGTAGCCTAGAATCAATTGTTTACAGTGGTGCCGTAGCCTAAAATCAATTGTTTTCAGTGGTTTCGTAGCCTAAAATCAATTGTTTTCAGTGGTTTCGTAGCCTAAAATCAATTGTTTACAGTGGTTTCGTAGCCTAAAATCAATTGTTTACAGTGGTTTCGTAGCCTAAAATCAATTGTTTACAGTGGTTTCGTAGCCTAAAATCAATTGTTTACAGTGGTTTTGTAGCCTAAAATCAATTGTTTTCAGTTGTTTCGTAGCCTAAAATCAATTGTTTTCAGTGGTTTCGTAGCCTAAAATAAACTGTTTTCAGTGGTTTCGTAGCCTAAAATCAATTGTTTTCAGTGGTTTTGTAGCATAAATCAATTGTTTTCAATGGTTTCATAGCCTAAAATCAATTGTTTTTAGTGCTTTTGTAGCAACAATCAATTGTTTTCAGTGGTTTCATAGCCTAAAATCAATTGTTTTCAGTGGTTTCGTAGCCTAAAATCAAATGTTTTCAGTGGTTTCGTAGCCTAAAATCAATTGTTTACAGTGGTTTTGTAGCCTAAAATCAATTGTTTTCAGTGGTTTTGTAGCCTAAAATCAATTGTTTACAGTGGTTTCGTAGCCTAAAATCAATTGTTTACAGTGGTTTAGTAGCCTAAAATTCAATTGTTTTCAGTGGTTTCGTAGCCTAAAATCAATTGTTTTCAGTGGTTTCGTAGCCTAAAAATAAAATGTTTTCAGTGGTTTCGTAGCCTAAAATCAATTGTTTTCAGTGGGTTTCATAGCCTAGAATCAATTGTTTTACCAGTGGTTTCGTAGCCTAAAATCAATTGTTTTCACTGGTTTTCGTAGCCTAAAAATCAATTGTTTTCAGTGGTTTCGTAGCCTAAAATAAAAATGTTTTCAGTGGTTTCGTAGCCCTAAAATCAATTGTTTTCAGTGGTTTCATAGCCTTAGAATCAATTGTTTACAGTGGTTTCGTAAGCCTAAAATCAATTGTTTACAGTGGTTTCGTAGCCTAAAATCAATTGTTTACAGTGGTTTCGTAGCCTAAATCATTTGTTTACAGTGGGTTTTCGTAGCCTAAAATCAATTGTTTTTCAGTGGTTTTCGTAGGCCTAAAATCAATTGTTTACAGTGGTTTACGTAGCCTAAAATCAATTGTTTACAGTGGTTTCGTAGCCTAAAATCAATTGCTTTCAGTTGGTTTCGTAGCCTAAAATCAATTGTTTTCAGTCGTTTGTAGCTTCAATTGATTGTTTTTAGTAGTTATGTAGCAACATAAATTCATTGTTTCTTTTTAATGGATTTTTATTGTGGTCTTGGTCATGTGTTCGTCCGTAAAACGTTTTTATTTTGAAATGAATCTCAGACATATAAAATCTCTTATACTACATATCACATATTGATATGAATGATATAATTAAGTTTTCATATCAGCAAAAGAGTTCCTAATAGAAGACTTCAGCTTCTTACGCAATCCTTTAATGTCTTTGATTGTGTTTAGTGATTATACTGTTAACACATTTTTTCTCGTTTGGTTAAAACATATTTATTTAAGCTTGATTGCAAAACTAGTTCTTGAAGCTTATATTAATCACTTTCAAGTTCGATTCCTGGAACCAACCAGTACTGGTGTCATATGAAGAAACATGGTCGTTACCCGATTAGGGCTCGAACCAATGATCTACAGGTTGAGGGGCAAATACCTTAACCACTAGGCCAACGCTCCCCTTTCTCGTTTCCATCCCTATGTAAGAAATCAACCATTAGTTAGACTAAATAAATTAACATTTTGCATTATAATTTAGGTATATTATAATTTATTGTATCGATCTACTGAACATATATTTCATAAGTTTATATAATAATGTTATAATCAAGTGACAAACAAAAGGTTGGGCCAAAATATTTAGTATCATTTTCCTGGACCCTCACCTTTATTATACATTCATGAACACCCAGTATGTTGCCCATAAACGTTGTCATTATTTATTTCCTTGTTAAGCTCGAAGAGTCTGATGAAAGATCATCGATTACCTTGGCAACGCATGCTGCTTGTTTCCAAACCATTGGTGTTTACAGGGTAAGATTGTGTTGTTGTTTTTGTTGTTATTATATTTTCAAATATTTTAGTGTTATGTTTAATTTCATTTCTTACACTCTGATTTAATTGGTTCTTATATTGATTGTTTGACTTATTCGTTATGGCATGTTTGCCTCATAAGAATAATTCTGACTAGCGTAACTAACTTCGTGCTTTTCTTGCTATGTACTGCGAACTCACTTAAATTCGTGGGCATGAAATTTCGTGGTTTTATCAAAAAGGGCATTTTCGTGGGTTCTTAAATTCGTGGATTTTCGTTTTCTTGTTAAAAAAATTCAGTAACCTAATGCAAAATAATCTCATTGCTGAACATTTTTACTTACAACATGTACATATCTTTACTTGTCACACAGCGCTTGTCAATAAATTTAATCCTTGCCACTGGGCATAACTAATATACTATATTAGCACAGTTAGTATACTGCCGATAATTGACTGCAATTAACACATGTATGTAACATGATAATTATGCACCTCCATTGGACACACTGCCCCTGTAATACGCCGATGTAAACATCGCATAATTTATACGACAACTGACAGGTTTTAACCAGCGAGTTTAAAAGTTTACACCCTGAATTGGTCTTAACATATTTGACAGTACCTACACGCAACGTCACAGCGACTGTGTAAATTTACATGCATATAAATTAATCTCGGTAAATAACACGAGTATGTGTGGATCTTGTAAAAGTCGGTGTCTTCTTTGATGTTGACGGAATAGCATTCGCACAAATACAGATTAAAATTCATATAAACTGGATCATTTTAAAACGACAAAAGATGTACAACAAATCTGTTTTAGCGATCGTATTTTTTTATAGTTTTGTGTACTTACGACATTAATATCAAAGCCTTTTTTTAATAAATAAGAGCAAACTGACAATTTTTATTGGCGCTAATTATTGCACTGCCTGGGTTCCCATATTTACTCGATTATGTCAAGTATTCTTGTTGACACATTCAAGTCCTAGTAGACTACAACGATCAAGTACGTATATGCGACATTTGTGACAGTAAATTGAGGACATATAATCGAGTTTTCTTTCAAGTTTCTTAAATATTGTAAACGGATTTAATAAGTCACTAACCTGATTATCTGTCTGTATCACGAAATATCGGCCGGAAAAGAGCTGACGCATGTTTGTAATATATAGAACAAAGACTGGGTAAGAAGTATTTGTTGGGATAAAAGTTCGTGGGATCTTAAATTCGTGGATTGACCTACCCACGAAAACCACGAAAATTCGTGCCCCACGAATAATAATGATTTTACAGTATATATAAAACTGTTTCCAAAGCATATCAATCGACCATTCTAAAAGCTGCATATCCCGGTTACTAAAGACATTTTTCAACCAGCAATGGGAATAAATAAAACCGTTTTCTTCAAATTTTGGTAGTTACTCTGTCTAAAAGCTATTGTAAGGACAGTAATAGAAGGGATTAAAAACTGTTTCCAAAATTTAACCTCTCTTTATATCTGTACTGGTATATAAATACTGTACTTTACAGACGAAAAGTTAATAGTACGTTCACAGGTTTCTCATTCTGCAATTCTAAAACATATTTGTGCAGGTATATAAAGTCTGTTCACCAGTAACAGGAGTAAATATATAAAAGATGTTTCACAGTTGCTCAATCTGCCTGTCTTACACCTGTTTCTGCTGGTATTATAAAGAATTTTCTACCAATATTTGGCGTAAAAAATGTTGTTGTTTCTTTCTCCAAGTTTTTTTTTTAACTTACAAGTGGACAAAGTTATAACTGTCGGTACATACATGTAAACAATTTGACTGTCTTGAATCACCGCTAATATTGTCAAAAGTAATTAATGTCACATACATCTATGTTTTGTTTGTTTGATTGAGTTCTAGTTACACCTACACAGTAAAGGTCATATGGCGACGTTTCAGCTTACTAAGAAGACCTCGGGTGTCCTTCCGTGTATTATTTCAGGACGATCAGGCACCTGAGTAGAACCACCGACGTTCCGTAAGCTAGCTGGATTGCTTCCTCATATGAAAGAATCCAAAGTCCCTCTCGGAATTTTCTTGTCGGGATTTGAACCCACAGGGGTGAGGGGCAAGTGGTTTGAAGTCAACGACCTTAACCACTCGGCCACGGACGACCCTATGTCACATTTATGTAAAGACATTTAGGATGTAAACTTTGACTAAGGCTCGTGACATAATGAACCTTATTTGTAACAATCCGTCTTGAAGAACATCTTCTGACATTTTTTTTTCTTTCAGGGAACTCAGGTTCATATCCGAAAGCCGAAGATTAAATCAGTAACTGTAGATAGAAAGCTTCTTCTGGAACTTAAACAGGTTTGATTTATAATCATGATACTTTCTATCTAATCAGTGGCAATACACACGTAAAACCTTTGTCAATTACCACAAGTAAATTGTTAGTTTTGATTATCAGTAATCCGATAATTATGTTTCTTGTTATGTTGACGGATATGACGTAGGCAATATCAATGTATTCATTCTAATCAAGAACGCACATTAAGCTTAATCAAAGTATACGAAGGAGTTTCTATATTGAAATATTGTTTCTTTGAGAAATCAGACATATATATGTTTGTCAAATGAGATAACGATACGCAGTGGATTATTTACTTTTATCAAGATCATCTATTTACAAATCTAAATTCCTGTTTGATATATTATTGATTTTTCCATAAGCAATGCAATCATGCACAAGTTTAAAAAAGAACTTTGAAGTATATAATTGCTTTCAGACTTCAAATAAAGTAATAATGCAGTTTATAATAATTCTTCTTGCAAAAATTCTCAGAAAAATTACTAAGTAAGTGCCTGCAACAGAACCCTGCTTCTAAGCTTCTTTTTTAATGTATTAAGTTATTGGAAATTTCTCTCGTTAACAAAATGCACGAGGATACGTGGGTTCCGTGAATCTGCAGTTCACTAATGTATTAGAAACATAAATCAGCGGTGGTGATAATAAATAAAGAACTGGCATTGCTTTTATTACCTTGTTGATAGCCATAAATGTCTTTTTGAATAATTGGAATGATTGTTTATTTATAGAGACCCATAGATGTCTATGATCTTTAGCCTATTTATAAATACATATTATGCATCGGAGATACATTTATGTTTTATTCGTAAGAGATGTTACACATATGTTTTATAATGTTTTAATAATGTATTTAGAGCATGTACATGTTTCATAACTGAAGAAAGTAGGTCTGACCGTGCAGTTATGTGTCGAAAAGGTATAAACATTTAAACAAAGTAGTATTTTGACTTACATACAATATACTAATTCATATTAATTATACCAATTGATCAAAATTAGAAAAAAAACAACAAAGTTTATATATTTGGCAAAAAAGAAGGTTTAAAGAAATATAATTGGCATACTGTGCCGTTGATCTATTTATATTTATTATATATACATATTTGTTCCTGTCTGTTTTTGATACACATTTTAACCTTCTTATGAGTTTTAGACTATCTATGATCCGTAGCCTATCTATTGAAACACAGAGTAACCGAAATAACCTTTACTAAAGACATTGCTGTGTAGCGCCTACTTCTGCGTCTTGTAAAGTATCGAGTTATTTCGGCGGTTATCCCTTTTTAAGTGTCGATAAAATTAGAAAAGATTTTAAGAAAGCAAACGACATTTGTAACAGCCGACAATTTTGCCCGCAGTCTGACCGGGCTTTATACTGTATGTAATTTGGCATCTCATTTTTTAATTGAACCCCTTTAACTTTTTAATGCGTTGTTCAAAAATAAAAGCAAGACCATTGTCTATGTAAAACGCTGATGATGTTTTTGTCCTCTTTCAGATGCATTATATAACGAGTCCAAACCTGACTCGCTTGATTGGATTATGTACAGAGGTTGACAATATCTGTATCCTAACAGAACATTGTTCTAGAGGAAATCTTCAGGTAGTACTTGATTAAATTGTAGATAGATATTATCTATAGATACCACGTGTCACTATGTTATTTTCCGAGATAATCATCCTACTTCTTTAACCAATATTGATCTTGATTTAAGTGAGAAAGTTTGTTAAGGATGTTGTTATCTTAACTAAATGAGAATGAATGCCCTTAATGAATGCTAGTATTACATGTATTTCAATGGAAAAGAAATTCTCATTTTGTAGTATTTCGTAATACATAAAGTTTATGTGCTTATTATTATACCGTCTTGAACTTTAGAATACATTCTTTAATTAAAATGCTATAAGTTCTCAGTTAAGACAATTTCATATAAGGGATTTATTTCAGACTTCACGTGTATATTCTTTATCCTTACTTCTATAAATAAGAAAAATAAAAATGTCAAAAAACAACAATTGTTCACCAAAATTAGGTGTAAGGGCACCTGTTAACATGGAAAAACTAGTTTTTGGGTAATTCCAAGGGTTTTCATCAATAATCATTTTTTTAAATATTTTCCCTGATATAGACGTGTTTCGACGGCTTTTTCCCTCCGTCTTTTTTAGGCCTCAAACAGTGAAAAATGCCCTATTTAGGCCCCAAACACTGTTTTTCGTTCGAGAAATGTTGTTAAAAAAGTGACCACTTTTTCGGCGCTGTCCCCCAATCCAAATGTAACATCAGGGGTTGCCAGGAGAGGAATGTGCCCCTTCTGTTTTTGGAGTTTGAAGGGGAGCGGTAGTCCCCCTCATCGCCATGAAAATTTTGGACATGTGACAGGCTAAAATGACCTTAGGTCGATCTTAGGGTAACTTGTAACCAACACTGAAAAGCCTTTTACTTTATCTGAATTCATTGAGAAGTTGCAGCACTTTGAAATCAGTTTTGATGGAAAAAAAAAAACAATACAAAATAGTTATTTTTGGCAATTTTGAGACGTCCCCTCGTTGCCATGGTAACAGGAAATTTACGTTTGAGCATGCTGTTACTGAGGCTACGGTCTAGTCAACATTTGTCCCAAGTTTCATCAGTATTGAAGCATTTTTCATAGTTTCATAGCAGTTTGAACTTGTAACAGGAGGCTTTACAATGAAAACGGCCAATTTTCGCAATTCTGCTAATGGGGTAAAAGGTTAAAGAATTTACTCCAAGCTTTAAATGTATGTGCTATATAATTATCCACGTCATATGTGGTAAGGATAATAACTCACTTTTTGATGGTTTCACCAGGACGCTTGCATTATATCTGAAACAATGCAGGAATTGCGCCTGGTATAGCAATGGATATCTGTCAGTATGTACAAGGGGTTACATGTCTTGAATTTAAAAGTAACTGACGATGACAAAATGTTCACACAATAAAATCCTTTTCCTGAAATTTGCTCCTTAACTAGGCCCCATAACATCACGTATGGTTACATTATTAAAGTACGGTGTCCAGTAGGGCCATCGCAACTAGAAAGAACGACAATACGATGGTGACAAGTTTCACTTACGAAAACACGATGGTGAAGAGCCGAAAGTACGATAATGAAAAGTCTAAAGTACGTGTTGAAAAGTCGAAAAACAAAACCTTGATGATAAAAAACTCGATATAATTTCGTATTTCGTTAATTTCGAATTAACCGTATTAAAGTCATTAGCAAACATGCACGATTCTAATTACTTTGAAGACACACTACGTCCTATGTTTGAAATATATTTATATAAAGCGTATCCATTCTTTCAGGATATTCTGCACAACGAATCTATCCAACTTGATTGGGATTTTCGGATTTCCTTGATTACTGACATAGTGGAGGTACACGTTATTCTATTTCCGAAAAATGTTTTTATAATACAAAATAATATTCTGTCATTTTAGACCATTAAATCACTTTTCCCTTTCCCCTTCCTGCACGAACTTTATTTACTTCTTAAAAAATATATTAATTATAAAAATACCATCTGGCAACATTTTTGCCTAGCAAAGTTATTTCTCAAAAATAAACACACACAAAAAAAACAACAAAAAACAAAGAAAATCATTCCTGATGAAGATTAAGAATACTGTATGGACGTACGATTCATTTTTCATATTTAGAATTATGCAATCTGTTTTAAAGAAGATAAATCCACCAATTAAAGGCCGGAAAGGGCTAGCTCCAAACAAAGTTATGGAATAAATTCCAAAGTTATACGTATCATAAAATGTTAGTAAGTAGAATGTATATTACAATACATTAATTTTTTAACATTATTATCTTAATTACCTTTTCTTATCTACAGGGTATGAACTATCTGCATGCCAGTCCTATCCACACACACGGTAGACTGACCAGCACTAAATGTGTAATAGACAGCAGATTTGTGCTTAAAATTACAGGATTTGGTTTGGATAGCTTAAATAAGGTCCCTAGAAATACTGATGTGGCAGATAATATCTATAGTATATATCATTGACATAATGTATTTCTTTAATGTACACTGTATGTATAGCATATCGTCATTTTAAAGGATCTGTAGATTGATATTTTGACATACATGTACTTATACCGCTTTGGTTAGCATTGTAAGCAGCCAAAGTTTAATAAAGTTATTATTTCGTTAAGCTATGTCTTATTTTACGTTAAAAAAATTAAATGTTCATCTATCCGTACTCAGTGTTATCTGTGTCATACAATTTGTTATGTACTTTAATATTAATCAACATAATTATCTTCTTCATTGCATAGTCCGTGCTACAATTTTCAGATACCAGAATGTTCTTAAACATAGTACCATCACAGAGCTACATTTATATATAAGTCGGGTATTTTTGGAAAAATAATTTTTGATTAACGTTATGTTTTATTTTTATTAATTATTATTTTCATTAAAGCACAAGGGGTTATGGTCTTTTTAAGGGTTAAAAAAAATTTTGGGTTTTTTGTTTGAGAAAACATTTATCCAAAATCAGAAAAGAAATCTAAGTCTATTCCCATTACACATAGACAAGGGTAACAACTCTCATAAGAAGGTGTCTATACCAAATCAGAGAGTTTTCCCCTCGCACTGTTTTAAAAGATAAAGCGTGGCTACGCAGTTAACACAAAGTTTCGCTACTGTTGCAATTGTTAGAGATAATATGACAAGCTTTTATCATGCTGGGCAATTAATTCTACATATTAGTACTCAAAACACACCAATAACCTATCATTGTAATGCTAAAGTCACCTGCGGCTTCAGACTGTTTCCCCCGTTGAAATGTCTATAAAAAACACCGCCATCTTGGCGAATATGAACAACCGTCATCTGATTGGTCTATTTATTTCCCGAAAATGTGATTACTTTGGTGTAGTTTGAATTGCCAAGCATGATAAAACCTTGAGATATTAGCTCTAACGATTGCAAAAGTAGCGTAACTTTGTGTGTCGAAAATGATCTTATAATTAAATTGCAATAGAGTTACCTTACAGGACCGATATTCAAAGACCGAATGTCAATGTTATTGCATTGCATCGAACTTGTAATGTTAAAACTTAAATTTCAATATACCTGTGTTTATTTATAGTATTTCTGTTTTAAAATGTAATGATTTATATTTGAATAAGTCTAGCTTTTTATTTACATAAACTTTTACAAAGTTATGATTTGTATTGAAATACATCTATCTTTTAATTTACATAAACTTTACAATGATATCATTTATATTTGATAACATATCTCTTTTTATTACGTAACCTTTTACAAAGTTATAATTCATATTCGAATACATCTATCTTTTTATACACAAAACGATTTAAAGGGGTTTGATTTATATTCGAAGGCATTTGAGCCGTGTCACGACAAAACCAACATAATGGGTTTGCGACCAGCATGGATCCAGACCAGCCTGCGCATCCGCCCAGTCTGATCAGGATCCATGCTGCTCGCTTATCAACTCTATTACAAGTAGAGAAACTGATAGCGAACAGCATGGATCTTGATCAGACTGTGCGGATGCGCAGGCTGGTCTGGACCCATTCTGGTCGCAATTCCATTATGTTGGTTTTGTCGTGACACGGCTCATTTGTCTTTTTTAAAAAAAAACCTGCCTATGATTTGAAAATAAAATGCCGATATTTAAACTACATCAACAATTATATAATATAACTACAATGAAATCGATCATATTCATGTTCATTATCATTTATCAAATTCTAGACGAAAATATTTTTTTATAATGTACACAATTTTCTCAATTTGTTGAGTATAGTACGTATATGTAAGTGCCAATTATACAGCTAAACTTTATTTTGGCAACTTTATTTCTAGCAACATTGCCAGAGCTTGCATGGATGGCACCTGAACATTTACGTGTATACCCACCAAGAAAATGTTCACAACCGGGAGATGTGTATAGTTTTGCTATCATTTTATACGAAATGTGTACAAGAAATGAACCTTATGCCAATGAACCTTGGTATATATCGCTGGACGGTGAGTGTATTAAATATATCATAATTGCTCAATAATTTTATTTATTATTCCTGATGACATTGAACATCGCAAATATAATTCTAATCTGGCAAGGTACTAGTATGCGGATTTTCAAACCTGGAGGTGTGATTTATTTTTTTTCTGGTAGGAAATAACTTTTAGCATGAAGTTTGAATCATGAAATTAGTTTGTTGGTTTCGTTGGTTTTCGTTTTCAACACCATATCAGGCTTTTCTACATATATATATTTTAGCAATAAAATGTGTTGCTTGGAAAGCTAAACCTTATTTCTAAATGAATTTGTTGAAACCGTAACAAAAACAAATGATGAAGGACGTTGATCAATGATTCCAATTAAATCATAAAATGTATTCGTGTGCAGTGCTTGTCTCTAAAGAATATATCCCTTTAGGTCGAAACTGTCACGTCTGAGTCAATCATTACAAAAATGTATGGATATGCGGTATCCCGTATATGATTATTATACGGGTTAATATACGGAAAAAATGAAATATTAAATAATTGATATACGATGTCCGTTTTTTACTTAGACGTTGATGTGTTGTGTAAGTATTACTTCTAAAACAGCTTGGACATCATTAAAGGTACAATAAGCCATTAAATTCAATAATATTTAGCTTCCTAAGAGTTACTTTCCATGTATCTGAATTAATGTCACTGTTATAATTAACAAACACCAAAGGAAGCAAAAGATTGTTCGGCTATTTGGTCCGTGATTACTTTCAGAACTTGTGACAGACTACCAATCGTAAAATGTTCTTGAAAAATGATTATATCATTTTATGGCTTATTGAGCCTTTAAATAATTTCAGTACCCTTTCTGCAAACATATGTAAAACTCTATATTAATTATGTTTCATTGGGTTAAAGTAATTAACTGTCACGACAATTCTGTTTTGCAGATACACTTCAGAAGATCAAGCATGGTAGATCTCGTTTTGTAAGACCGACACTAAATGAGTCAGACTCATTTCCAGATATTGTTAACTTGACAAAATGCTGTTGGCTTGAAATGCCAGAGGATAGACCTTCATTTCACAGTATTAGAAGAGTGATAAGAGCTATCAAAATGAAAAGGTATACTTACAGTAAAATTAATTATATATTTAAGAGCTGAAAATAAAGCTGACATATTGATACATTAAAGTAATATTCGCCGAATAAAACAAACTTAAAGTATGGTGGCCGTGCCGGTTGCGGCCATTTCAAACCCGCGAGAAATTGTATCGTTTTATCATGAAATGTTGCGGGCAACTTACAATGCCATGAGATTTTTCTGCCGAAATCGAACAAAATGTCGATGGGAACGTATAAAATAGATAAATACAGAATCCCTAAAGATAGCCCAACACGGCAAGATTGAAAAATGTTGCAGGCTCGGTTTGATTGAACCTGTTCATGGACGGTACTGGAAAGTGCAAGTTACCGTATACGCCCCCTAGCACCGGCTTAAGCAGAATTCAACATTTAACATGAACTGGTAAAATTTAGAATTTTGAAACATCCACAAATGTGTTCATATGGCGGTTATCATGGAACCTTCAATGTGACACGTTAGTGCCATTCCATGAAAAGCGGCATATGGTCCCGAGTAAAAAAAAATGCGTGTGCCCTAAACGAGAAAACAATGGGCGGAACTAAATAAAATAGATTTTTGAAAGGGGATCTGAGGTTATGAAGCCTGCGTATCACAGATAAGACGTCAAAAGACAAATTTAAAAAGCAGACAACATATCCTAAGGGTGATTCAACATTATTCAAGTAGGAATATTGGAACCACCCAACTAGAAAATGCCAAAAAGTTGAAACTAAAAATACAACAATCACAACAATAATGTCGTGCTGAACAATCTTCAAGGATCGAAAATATAACATCATTGATTAAATGTACGGGGAGACTTTTTACAGCCGCCACACGGCACAAATAACACGGATATGATCATAAAATAGATAAATACAGAATCCCTAAAGATAGCCCAACACGGCAAGATTGAAAAATGTAAACCTCGATATTTTATAAAAGATTTTGAAAACAGCAAGGGACATTTTGACATTAGTGTCTTTTAGCGTCCATGGTTTGACTCTACATTTTGTTCCTCTTTTGTTTAAATGGAAGTCGAGAAACAGAAAGAAAAACGCTACATGTTTTGCAAGTGTTGTAGATATTCTACAAAAAAATTGAGGGGAAAACTTATAGGCCGCGCAACAACGGTCGTATAAAGCATCGCGGCGAGTAATAGCAATTTTCAGCCGCGACTGTTTGCTCAGAGCCATTTAAAATGAACGCTACCGACCTCCATATTAAAGGGACTCCACTGAAGTTTATATTGGCATAACAGGACTAGAAATGTGTATTTTAAATTTGTGTCCCCTCAAAAATGTGTATGCAATTTTTTTTATGATTTGCTTGCTAAGTTTTTCTCTCTCTAAAGATCCGATTTTTGATATATGCCTTAGAATGAAAACGTTTGAACATGTTTAACTAACGTAGGGCTAAAAGTTGTAAAAACATCGAATTCCAATTGAATCCCAAGTTTATTTTAAATTTCTGTTCGAAGTGTCTCAGCTGACTTGAATCACATGTCTTTTAGGCTTTTGAAAAGGTTACTTATGACGAACAATTGATTATGTATTTATCACATCTAGACTTCTGAATGGGAAATAAAGGTAAATCATGATAATTATTTCTGTTATTATTCCTAAAAATCTGCCTTTTTTAGCTTTGACATTATATCATGGATTTATGTTATACATTCCAGAAATATCAATCCAACGGAAAATGTTCTTGACGTGCTGTTGAATAGAATGGAACAGTATGCCAACAACTTAGAGGGATTGGTTGAGGACAGGACCCAAGCTTTCCTAGAAGAAAAGAAAAAGTCAGAGGAGCTATTGTACCAAGTACTACCAAAGTAAAACGTTTGAATATTCGTTTTGAATTCACTTAAAATAACCTAGACACTTGAGTAGTTCTTACTTTTAATTCGTTAATTATCATATGAATGTTTAATAAACTGATACATGAGATACAGCTATTAAATATTCTCTCAAAATATCTTTATTCCGTCGTATTCCTTTACCAGCGTTTTGAGTCCTCTTGTCGAAGCGTTTGCGGTTGATTGGTAGAGGTCGTTGACATCAAACTACTTGTCCGTCACGGGTATACGGAACGCCTATGGTACAGAAGGGTACCTAATGTTTTCCACAATCAGTGAAGATTGAAAATCAACCGACAACCAACTCCAACTCGCACACAAATAAATAAAAATTCTAGCATAGTCCGAGGCCTAGTAAGAAATCAATAAATAATGACAACAAAATCATTTATTTGTAAGAGAACACCTTAATTTACAGGGATTAAAATTAATTTGATTTCACTATCAAGAAAGTCAACTTCAGATCATGCTATTATTTGTTGAAATTTTTACATTTAGGAGCGTGGCTGATCAGTTACGTGCTGGAAAGTCTGTAATACCGGAATCATACAGTTGTGTTACAATTTATTTCTCGGATATCGTTGGATTTACAGAAATTGCTGCGAAAAGTTCGGCGATTCAGGTAACTCATATTGCAAAAGTTCGGCGATTCAGGTTATCATTTCACAAAAGTTCGGCAATTCAGGTACATCATGTTGCAAGTACTGTCAAAAGGGATTTGAAATTACAAAACAAAAGAATTTCCTCTTCCTCTTATACTTTAAGCATGTTTTAATTGATGTTTTACGATATTGATTTTGTCATCTAGAAAGGTAGTTGAAATTGCGGTTGAATCATTGTTCAATTTTTGTTAAGGTCTGTATATAATTTAATGCTTTTACCTTATTTGTCTATTTGATATTTGTTGTTATGACAAGAATACATATATTAAATGCCTTATACAATACATATGCTCATCTCCTTTTCGTTTTTTTTTGTTTCATATTGAAAATGTATTGGGCAGGGTAATGAAGCCTAATTGTTTGAATTTATGTTTTCTAATTATATGTGATTTACTGTAAAAAATTGCAATTTATCATCATCAATATTTTTTAGGTGGTCGACTTTTTAAATGACGTGTACTCATGTTTTGATGCAATAATTGAAAATTATGATGTATATAAGGTAGGTTAATTCTATTTTCAATTTAATTTTTACTTATTAAATGATTTATAATGATGTTTCTTTGTTTTTTACTTTAACATCACATTTTAAAATAATGAGAAATAAAGAATCCCTAAAGAACATCTAAAACGACAAAATTGTAAATGTTGCATGCTCGGTTTGATTGAGCCTTTTCATGGACGGTATTGGAAAGTAAAATTTACCGTTGACGCCCCCTAACACCGCCTTAAGCAGAATTCAACATTTTACATGAGTTGATGCTTTACAGGCCTTTCTCTATTTAAGAATGAATGCTCAAAGAAACTTAACAAATTAACTAAGACAATTCCTGAGTAAAATACATTTTTCTGTAAAGGTAAAATTATTTCAGGTTGAAACGATTGGAGACGCCTACATGGTAGTGTCGGGACTTCCGGAAAGGAACGGAAATGACCATGTGCGTCAAATCGCACGAATGGCTTTGGACATTGTTCATAGTGTTCGTCAATTTACCATACGTCACCAGCCGTGCACACCTTTGAAAACTCGTATTGGAATTCATTCAGGTACATGTACAAGGTTATGTTTACTTTAAATGTCTCTTTGTTGGGCAAATCTAATGAGTTAACCCCGGCCGATCAACTGACATTCCAAGGAATTGAGAGGATTTAACCTGCCGTGTGCATTGTCTGTGACAAATATACATCATAGAATTAGTGGAATGAGTAAAAGGTTTGAATTCAAGTATCCACGTTCTTATGTCGCGTAAATTTGATAAACATACTTGTACAAACTATATCTTAAAGATATACTATGCTCAAATGTACGTAAAATGTTTTAATCGAAGAAATTTATTAAATATATGAAATTCTTACTGAATATATCTAATTTGAATAAAAGAATGTACCAATTATGTATGGGAAGCTGCATTCCCTATAACTGGTCAAGTACAAATAGCCCTTTGTTAAAAAGAAAACCGCCGGTTTTTTATAACACAATATACAGTATTCATATTGTGTCTACATAAAGTGTGCAGATTTTATACATAACACATGACATTGTGTAACATTTCAACTTTATATGAAGTCAAACCATTTTTAATTAATCACACAAATGGACTGTATAGCAATTAAGAATAGTTTCAAACATCAAATTTTATTATTATATCTTTAAGCTTAGAAAATTTTGACTACTATGAACTGTCTCCTAACTATGTGTAAGTCACTTTGAACTATACATTCTTTTGATATCAACGACTTAATGAACATCGCTTAAATTTCGACTATGGTGTAAAGGTAGGAAGCTGCCCATTTTTTAAGTGGCATAATTTTGTCATTGTCAATTTGAGCTACATTGACTATATATGCCAAAAGATTATCTGTTATATGGTAATAAACCAACACTTGATATTGTAAAATGTGTAGGAAAATGAAACTCTGCCATAAATATAAAGAATTTGAACGATACAGGATAATTTCGATGACTATTCACAAACAATTTTACTCGGATATGTGAGTTAGTTATCGTTAATGCGAAATATATGCGAACAAATAAAGGAATTTCGGCAAAATCACTCACTCTATACACTTGCATGAGTATGCTATCATTTTAGTTAAGGCTTGTGTCCAATCTCGTAGTGGATTATAGGAATGGCCATCATCTGCCAGTCTGTTTGTTTTTTTCGTCCGTAATATTTTCTTGTCTAAAATATAATTTAAAAAAAATCAAAAGTGTTTAAATGACTAAGCACAAATGATCATCACCATTATAAGGCGATATTAGACGATATGCGATCATGTCTCAACCCCCAAAGTCAAGGTCTTACTTACAGAACATTTTTAGGTGCAAAAAAGCCAACATACTATTTCCGCTTCATGACTTTTAAACGGATGAAAAGGTTTTTAATAGTTCTCGTACAGGTAAAATGTAAAAATGTCTTGAATTTCAGGTCCCTTCATCACTTTTGAATTAATAAAAAGATCAAAAAACCCTTTGCACAGATGATCATCATAATTAGACGGTGTACAGATCGTAAAAAAGAGGTTGCTGTGCAAAAGTCAAGGTCACACTTTCTCCAAATGTAGAATATATAAAAGTTAAAAAAAATCTTTTTAACAATCACTTTTATGAAATATTGCACAGAGCACAAAAAAGGCCAAGAGCATAGATTCAGGTGGTTCAAAGGTTAAAATATTTACTGCGGCAAAGGATGTACCCTTCTTTCAGACTGTCTTATAAAAAATAATCACAACAACGGCACAGTACGTATACGTTCTTCCCGATTGTGCATTCAAATTGAAAATGATTCTGATTAAGTTTTTTTTGCGTCAATTCCATTCCATAATTATAACTTGTTTCAGGTCCTGTTTGTGCTGGAGTGGTGGGGATGAAAATGCCTCGTTTTTGCCTGTTTGGAGACACTGTTAACACTGCAAGTCGAATGGAATCTACAGGGGAAGGTATTGTTCGTTACACGTAACACGTATGTCAGATACGGCTTAATTCATGCCGTGAAAGTTAATTATAAAAGTATGACATTTAATTTTTTCGCGTGAAAATATGAAAAACATATGTTAGAATGTGAATTCGTCTTATTTGAAATAGATGGGTATTTTTTAATTTTAGCTATGAAAATCCATATAAGTGAACAAACGAACCTATTACTGGAACAGGACAGCAATTTTATCACTGCAGAGAGAGGTACAACAACTGTCAAGGTAATTATTCACATCCATTTATTTACCATTTTACTATAATTTATGTATCAAAAACACGCAGAAGTTTGGCGGTGCTACTCTGTGTCCAAGGTTGGCGGTGCTACTCTGTGTCCGTCTTTGCTTGAAACATTTTACTTATGTGTTTTCATTCTCTCAAGAAATAAAATATAAGTAATTTTGACACAAGCCTTATGTTAGTATCTTTTACAAATGTAGATTAAACACCAATACCTAACACGCAAATTTAGAAAAAAGGATTAACTAGTATCAATGTTTTGTTATTCGAGATGCTGTCGATCTTAATCCAGTGGTCATTTGTATTCATGAATGTTTGTAAAATTGTTATATGTTACAATTTATGCATCTTTAGTTCTCGACCAAAGACCAGATAAGTATTTAATGGTTAAAAATGAATACATGTTAACATTAATTCGAATTTGATTATAAGTGGGCATTTTAAAATTGATAATGATTGGCAGACATATTTTCAATCATAGTTTTACCGAAAAGACTTTATTGTTCTTTTAATGTCAAATATATACAGTATCAATGATTACACCTTCTGTTTTTGTTTATATCTATAACACGTGGTAGAAAATCTTTCAATGTATATTATTTCCGAGGTTATTATTTGATAATAGCCGAGGTGTTCCGATTGATTAGCTTACACCATGTAATATTTGCATTTAAGTTATTAATAAAAAATTCATAGTGTAAAAAGCACTGAAGTTTATTTTAAAACAGTGTTTTATTGTACATTTTCCTTGTTATTTTTTCAGGGAAAAGGACTAATGACAACTTTCTGGTTGATTGACGAAATATCACACCAAATGGATATAGTATTGTTGTAAAGTAAAGAAAGTACGACATAAACAATCATACCCACAATTATACATTTTTACTTGAAAGTAACATTACTCTAATTGTATTTGATTTGAAATAATAAATGCTTTAAGCTGTTCAAGCTGTTGGTTATATATTAATTCTAATTTGGTTTCTAATTTTATAAATCTTATGTTATATAATTCATTACAACCTGTGACGAATAAAGCAAACCAAATTGCAAAATAACATCTATGCAAAATAATAAGCCACGTCTCATATCCGCGCGTTTCCACTTGTTTTTTTTAAATTGTTTCTTCCGCGTTTTCGGGTTTAAAAGGTATCCAATTTGTAACATGTGCGTACTTTTACATTGCCTTTGCTGTCAAGTATACTTCATGCAGTACAAAAACTATAAAAAGTATCATTTTGCATTCGAATTATTCGAATAAAGTTTGTGTACCATTTTTGTAACATGTTCTTGAAATGTTCCTTACACCCTTTTATACTTGGCCAAGATCAGAAAGGAAAGCTTATATACAAATATGTGAAGCTTGAAATTAAGTTCAACAACATTCATGCTATATTTGTAAAACATTATACATGTATATCTGCTATTGTCAATACTTCTGAAAATAATTTTACAGTCGTAACCTGAGAGCAGAACACTTAAAAATAACGTAAAAAGAAAACCATTAATTAAGTGTTTGTACTACAATTTGAGTAATTTTTTGAATGTACTTTTGTCCAAACTATATGCCTGTGTATTATATTAAATAGTAGTTTTGTACTTTTGTGTTTGTTTTCTTTGATTTTCTTTGCTTTAGGCACTCTTAGTTTTAGGCACTCATAGTTTTGAAAAGAGTGTAACACTCAATCTATAAGGCAAACTGGTACATTGGCCAGGTCTGATAGATTTAAATTCAATTGTTCATAGAAAGTAAAATGATAAAATCGTCCTTTACAGCATTGTTTAAAAATTAACAAAAGTCGGCATTTCGACACAAGGCCTATTCCCGGAACTTGCCGAACGGACAACGCCTGTGTTCTAACAAGCATTAATATATATCGGAAGCAAATGTATGACCAAATAAATAAATCTAATTAGTGTTTGTTTTGATATGGCTATTGCTTATTTTTTCCTTTACTCTTATTACTCTCAAGACCTCCGAACACAAAAGCAATACAATTTAGTTCTAAACTTCATTTGACCGATTGATAGGCCAAGTACAGAACAAAAGGAACACTTCAATGAAAACCTAGCAAACCAACTGCTTATACATAATTTATTTAATAAATGAAATAAACTTGCATCAATCAAAAAACGTTACTTTTGTTTCGAAATGATGGTATTGTCTTTTAAAAGTATTGAGGAAAACGTTGATATGTTAAAGTACATGTAACAGCATAACGAATCATACACGTTTCCTTTAAATAGTAGAAGAAAAGTAATACAGTGCCGTTTCTTAGGAAACATATACATATATCGGGATGGCATATTTTGAAAATACATGTTTTTAATTTAGTATTAATCTATATTTTGTATTTTCCATTTCAAAGTTATATATAAATTTATAAAAGCTAAAACTTGATTATTCACCTTTTCTTTGTTATACACGATATCTCAAGCAAACTCATGTTTTAATTAGAATGTCTCAGACAGGCGACGTAATGTTGCAGAGTAGCCTAGGCGCTTTCACAATAAACAGGTGCAAAATGACAGGTATATTTACATCTGTTGTAAACTTAATTCTTTTAAAGACATAGACAATTAAATTTACTCACTGTGATTTGAAAATATCTAAGTTATTTCAAAATTTTTCAGACTTTTTAAATCCACCCTTCCAGAATGAATGTTTAAAAATTGGTCTTCTAAATTCAACCGATTGATCATTAATTTTATATATATACCGACCTTTGAAATAGGAAAATAAAAAAAAAAATGAAATTCTAAACAAATATCTACTCACTTATTTAATTTTATATTTGATTGTAAATGTATAATATAAAATATAGCTTTTTTATTATAGCATGACGCATGAAAGGCAATACATACATAGTATGACCTAGGCAAACAACGAGAATATAGTAATAAAAAAGTAATTTTAAGTAAATTAGTAAATTAACCTTCTTTATATACACATAAATACATATATAGTTCAAATATGTAGAATAACTAAAGATAAGAGCGTTAATATCAGTTAACTGTTTGACCACGTAAACACATAAGAAGATATAAAACACAATGTGGCAAATATTACGTATGTTGACATGTATAATGAAGTTTTATGTTTGTGGAGGAAATGTGAGAGATATAACAGGTGAATATTCTTGATTTTTTTCTGCTCTTTTTGCAGTCATATACAATATAAAATATTGTTGCAATAAATAATTGAGAAACTCATCACCCATTCTCATTGACCAAACGATTTATTCATAACTTTGCATGATTTTTTTATCTGATGGGAACAGGATTTCTTATGTTATTGACATGAAATAAACGAAAAAAAAACTATTGCATACAAAACATCGACTCCAGGGGAAGAGAGGAGCGTGTTTACATTCAATATGCTTAACATAGATAGTTGACCTTATCGTTAAAGTCAAATAAAAAGTGATTTTATACAATCTGATATATTCTGTTTAAATGTCTGCATTATATTTACAATATGCTCATGTGGAGAAGTGTATGAGAGGGAAAATTTGGATACAATTTATCAAACAATTTATCGTTCTATGTGTTTGATAAAACAACTATTCTTATGGTAAATAAATAAACTAAATGCGCCCGATATATTGTTTTGTTCAGTGTGAACAATCAATATAAATTAACTATTGCTCTTGTGAAACAACCACATGTTAAGTGTATCTAAACAATTGATCAGATGTTTTTCAGTCAAAACATTTAGATCATTGTTCTATACGTGTAGAAAACAAAACAAGTTAAACATTATTCTATGCAATTTTAAAGTTTCCGAAACATTGTTTCATTTGATCCTATATTTCACAAAGTTTTTGAAACATTGTTCTATTGAATCCTTTATTTCACAAAGTATCTTAAACATTGTTCTATAATGATCCTTAATTACACAAAGTATTTGAAACATTGTTCTTTTATGATCCTTAATTACACAAAGTATCCAAAACATTGTTCTATTTTGATCCCTAATTACACAAAGTATCTAAAACATTGTTCTATTTTGATTCTTAATTACCCAAATTATCTGAAACATTGTTACATTTAATCCTTTATTACTCAAAGTATCAGAAACAATGTTCTATTGAATACTTTATTTCACAAAGTATCTAAAACATTGTTCTATTATGATCCTTAATTACACAAATTATCTAAACAAAATTGTTCTTTGTAATCCTTAATAACACAAATTATCTGAATCATTGTTCTATATAATCCTTTGTAACACATATTATCTGAAACATTGTTTTATTTAATCATTTATTACACAAAATATCTGAAACATTTCTTTATTCATTATGTTTCTTCTTTCTCTAATACGAAACGTTTTAAATTATTTCTTAAATTGCATTAAATGAATTATTTGTATTTTCAAGATTGTTCTAACGGTGCATTCCTCTTAGAAGGTTCATGTTTCAAATACATCGCAACTAACAAGTCTTGGTCTGACGCCAACAAGTTTTGTCATGATATGAATGGAGGCCATCTGGCAATTGTAGACTCGGCTTCAATATTCAACAAAATAAAATCAATGGCAATCCAACAGAGTAAGTTTTACTTTCAAATTGCTATAAAACTATACAAAAACTGCTTCACTATTACTCAGACTTGGCACAAATGTTGACTGGACCATTGCCTTTGTAACAACATGCCAAGGCTTAAATTTCCTGTTCCCATAGCAACGAATGGATATCTCAAAATTGCAAAAAATCACTATTTTGCGTTTATTCTTTTCCGTCAAAATTGATTTCAAAGAGCTGCAACTTCTCAATTGATTGAGATAGAGTCAAATGCTTTTCAGCGTTGGTTACATGCAACCTTATGATCGATCTGGCGTCATTTCAAGCCTCTCAAAAGTCCACAATTTTATTGGCGATGAGGGGGGCTGCCACCCCCTTCAAACCCTCCAAACAGAAGGGGGCACATCCCCCTTCCGGCAAACCCCTTTTGGTTGGGGGCCGCGCAGTAAAAAGTGGTCACTTTTTTAAACACCGTTTCTCTGTTGGGGCCTGAATAAGGCATTTTTTCACCATTTGAGACAACAATAAAAGGGGGGATGAAAAAGGCGTTAAAATGGGTGTATATCAGTATTGGGTTAACTTAGAAGAAAGAATTATATTTTTATAAGTGGCGGCATAGCAGAGTGATTAACATGTTGGACAAATTACTTCAGATATGCTGACCACGTGGATACAAACATTGTTAGGATAAAAACGTTGTTTCATTGAGTACTGGATGGTTTCAAAAACGGATTCGAATGTTTTACTTTAAGTGTAAAACCTTGCACTCAATTGAACTAAAATAACTTGTGTATAAACTGAATTCAATTAGACTATATATACAGATATGTTGATATATGATCATCAAAATATAAAGCGAAGCAACTCTACAAATGATTTGTTAGAGTTTTTTAGTAATGATTCTTTATAGTATCATGTTATTACTTACTTATCGGAAAGGATGATAAAACTTTAATTTAGTTTTGTTAAAAAACACTTACCAAATAAAGAATACCGTGCACGCCCCTTCGCACCGGCTTAAGCAGAATTCAACATCTAAATACAAAAATGGTGAAATTTTGAATTAGAGAAAATCCGCAGATGTGTTCATACGGCGGTTATCATGGAACCTTCAATGTGACACAGTAGTGTCATTCCATGAAAAGCGGCGTATGGCCCCCAATTAAAAAAAATGTGTGTGCCCTAAACGAGCAAACAATGAGCGGAAATAAATCTTTAAGTCTTTTGTCCTTTATTTTTACATAATTACCTTGACTTGTATTAATGCGATTACTCTTACGCCTCGGTTTATTTGGGCAGGAGATTCGCTTAGTCTAAAGAGTATATATCGTTTACAATGTGTTTAAAATAATATTGAAAACCGTTATTGTGCGTTCATTTACTTTTAACTTAGAAGTGTTAACAGTGCTATTAAGTTGTTGCATAAATAATGACTAATTCATTTTGAATATACAGTTTTGTTTAAAAAGAATCGAATGTAACGCTTGTAATAACTTTCGAATCAAATGTACGTCAAATTAAGTATTAAAAACACAATAACTTATTATTTAAATGAAATTATAACTTCTTTGACAAATTATACATTGTTTATATCAAAATATAAAGATCAACAAGACGAATTACGACATACCGTTACTAAATTTTGAAATAGACTAAAGTTTACTTCAATTGAACAACAATATATGGCATAGCATCAGAAAGTGCAAAAATTATGTTTGTCACTAATGTTGTGATAAGTTTTTGAAAATTACTGTCGATAGGTACCAACATGAAATGCTTCCAACTAAAGAAAAACACCTTTGTTCAGGAACAAAAAAATGAGAAGGTAAAACATGAAAAAAAAGACTCACTGTGAATGAAAACTGTCGCGTTTATGTGTGCAGAAAAGACAACAGAAGTGTTCATACATGAAAATATTACATATCATATCCTAATGACATATTGACATATTTGTCCATTTCAAAATATATAGATATAAATTATATGTGGCTAGGAGCTAATGACAATGATCACAATGGTGTTATTCAATGGGTGAACGGACATCGTTGCTGTCAAAACTTCTGGATTCCCGGGCAACCTGAAAACGGAGGAGGAAATCAACGCCAGACTGTGCATTTACATAAATTCGGAACTTTGCCTGTTTCGGACTTAATGATGTATTTCTCTCCCCTTATCTGTTCTACGCCATTTGTTCATTTTTAATCACGTATTTGTTTATACTCTTGTGTGTTGATCTACATCCATTTTACTGGCGTGGTGGCAGCGAATTTACGTCCCACGCTCGATAAAGAGCTGTGTATGTCATCTCGTAATAGAATTATTACCGTGAACGCAAGTGTATTAAACAAAAACATTGACAATGGCAAATTCTACCCGCGCGCCAAAACAATGGTGCCTTACCAAACATGAAACTGTTAACTAATTCGAAAACTGGAGACAGAACTACATCTACAGCCTATCTTTAGACAAGAACTTTGCTCCCTTTCTAGTGGCTGGGCTTAAATGGCAGAAAAAGACCAAAACTGCACCCCACAGAGGCTTTGTGAACGACGGTGAGGATGTAGCCGAAGCTGACAGGAAAACCCGTGAGCAAAAGGTCAACATTCTTGAGTTGATTTTAGGACAGATAGCCAATTTTTGTCCAGTAATATCCAGAAACACTATTGTTAAAAACTCTACCTCCGTTGATGATATTTGGCAAACAATCCGCCTCCACTATGGTTTCCAAATTACTGGTGGCCATTTTTTTGACTTTGATTCTATCCGATTTGATCCTACAGAGAGACCCAAAGATTTGTTCCAACAGCTCACCGCATTTATCGAAGATAGCTAGTTACATCAGGATATAGGCATCAAACACCATGACAACCGATAACCGAAGATGAGGAGCTCTCTTAAACACTTAAAAATCTAGTTGTCTTAACATGGCTGAGACTAATAAACCCTGACCTACCTAAACTTGTCAAACAGAGATACGGTACTGAGTTACAGCAAGAACATTAGCCTCTATAAAACCTGAAATTTCGCAAGCACTGGACTCACTTTTAAAAGAGTTGCGTTCAGCAGACAATGCCAAAACCATGAGAACAACGGTCAGAAAGTTTCCATGACAAAAGCCGCAGTCAAGTCCATCTTTCTTTAAACCCAACCAAAAGTCGTGTCCGCTTTGCAAAGCCGCAGGACGTCCTGATCGCCACTTCCTTAGTAAGTGTACTTATTTGCCGCAACAGGACCGACAGTTTTTGGCAAGGGCCCGCGCTACATGTATTGATGCTATTCCTCTTGATGATTCTGAGTTACACGATCCCGAGGAAGAGTTTCGACAAGTGTCGGTATCTACTAACCGTGTTCAAGTTCGACATTCTCCTTATCTTGACAATTACTGTGGCCATTTTCCGATCCGTTTAACTGTTGACAGTGGCGCCACCGGTAATATGATTCGTACATCAACTGCAGCACAACTGAACGCAAAAATCACTGCTAGCTCCCAATCCGCTCACCAAGCCGATGGTTCCCCTCCTTTAAACATTGTGGGTGAAACTAGGATAACATTTACACGCGATGATCATAACCTGTATTTTGAAGGGTTAGTTGTCGAACACTTAGATACAGATGTTTTGGCCGGTATTCCATTCATGGAGGTTAATGACGTTACCACACGACCAGCTCGTCGTGAGGTGTCTATTCGAAATGACCACATATACTACGGCTCGCCAAGAACTTCAGCCCCAAATCACGCTATTCGTCGTGCTCACGTCGCACGTGCTCCTTCAACCTCAACTACTCTGTGGCCCGTATACTTTATTGATGTTATGTTACCGTCTGACATGCGCTCCACAGGCAACATCTTTTCGGTTGAGCCTCATACTAGGGACTCGGACAACAATTCTTGGCCGCAGCCATTTTTGTTTTCAAGCGTTGGTGGAAATTTGCGAATACCGAATTTATCAAACGAACCATTGCTTCTTAAACGAAATGAACATTTTTGTCACGTACGCGCTACTAACTGTCCTATTGGGAATGAATCTGAGTCTAAAGCTCTACCTAACTCAGCAAATGCAAACATGAAAAAGTCAACACATTCCGATCAAGTCCGTGTCTACCAAGATGACTTTTTGTCAACATGTATGAGAGATCAGTTTAAATCGCTACTTATAAAGTATGATGACGTCTTCAATCCAAACTTTAAAGGTTATAATGGTGCATTGGGTCCATTGGAAGCGAAGGTGAATATGGGTCACGTGCAGCCTCCTCAGCGAAAAGGACGATTACCACAATATGCAAAATCTCAGTTCTCTAGTCTCCAGGACAAATTTGACGAACTGGAATGTATCGGTGTCTTCAAACGCCCCGAAGAGTTGGGAATCACAATCAAGTATTTGAATCCGTCCTTTCTTGTAAAGAAACCGAATGGTACTTTTCGACTAGTCACAGCCTTTGCAGATGTTGGTAGATATAGCAAACCTCAACCGTCATTGATGCCTGATGTCGATTCAAGTCTCAGGTAAATTGCGCATTGGAAGTACATAATTATTACTGACCTGACAAAATCCTTTCACCAAATTCCACTGTCAAAAGACTCCATGAAGTACTGTGGTGTATCAACTCCGTTCCGTGGCGTAAGAGCTTATGTACGTTCAGCAATGGGAAGTCCTGGTTCTGAAACAGCTCTTGAAGAACTCACGTGTAGAGTGTTAGGACACCTAGTTCAAGATGGTATTGTTGCTAAAATCGCAGATGATCTGTATTGTGGCGGAAAGACACCAGAGGAGTTGCTCACAAATTTCGAACGTGTCTTGGAAGCGCTTCATTCATGCAGCCTCAATTTATCAGCTACTAAGACTATTATCACACCTAAACGAGCATCAATTCTCGGCTGGATATGGGAACAAGGGAATATCCGTGCAAGTCCTCATCGTATTTCAACGCTTTCTACAGGCCAACCGCCTTAAACTGTCACGGTTATGCGCTCATTCATAGGCGCATACAAAGTGCTTTCTCGGGTCATAAAAACACATCAGAAATACTATCTCCTTTAGAACAAGTCATAGCTGGAGGTGAATCAAAATACTCTATTGTTTGGACTGGCGACCTAGTAAGTGCGTTTTCTAATGCTCAAATGGCCTTATCTTCCAATCGCTCAATAAAACTTTCCCGTCCGTCTGATCAACTATGGATTGTAACGGGTGGTGCTTCGAAAAGCAGAAGTCTCGGGCTACTCTTACATCAATAGGAAGGATAAGCTTCATGTACCTGGTTTCTTTAGGGCAAGACTCCGTCAGAACCAGAATCGTTGGTTACCATGTGAAATTGAGGCATTATCAATCGCTGCCTCAATAAAACACTTCAGTCCCTACATTATCCAATCGTCCACATCTACATGCATACTTACCGACAGTAAGCCATGCGTTCAAACCTTCGAAAAACTTTGCAGAGGGGAGTTTTCATCAAGTCCACGTGTCTCTACATTTCTTTCTACCGCAAGTCGCTTTCAAGTTTCAATTCGCCATGTTTCTGGAACAGTAATCTTACCATCAAATTTCGCTAGCCGTAACGCACCTGAATGTTCGAATCAAAACTATGAAATTTGTTTGTTTATAAGTCAGCAGGAAGAATCTGTTGTGCGTCATATTACTAATGGAACCGTAAAATGTCCGTTTACAAGTAAATCGGCTTGGTTATCCATTCAATCAGAGTGTGCTGATCTCCGCCGTACTGTTGCGCATCTTCGCCAAGGCACAATACCTTCAAAGAAGCTTACAAATGTAAAAGATATAAAGCGATACTTAAACACAGCCTCGAGATGGACTCATTATTGTTAAAAGAAACCTGCTGTTTATGCCAAGTCAGGAATTTATTGTGGTTCCCCGACAAGTTCTGGACAGACTTTTGACCTCTATACATATAAAGTTGGGACACCCTTCCGTCAGCAAATTAAAATCCGTCGTACAGAGGTACTTTTATGCTTTGGATATGGACAAATCATTAGACATGGTCATTAAAGGTTGCCATCAGTGAGCATCCCTGGCAAAGGCACCGAAAATGCGGGATTAGCAAAGCTCCGAAGATCCACCGGAAACTGTTGGATTGGCTTTTGCTGCCGATGTAATGAAGCGGGAACGTCAACTCGTTTTAGTAGTTCGAGAATGTGTTACCTCGTTTACATTCACAAAGTTGCTAGAAAGTGAGCGCCATCATGACTTACGGGATGCTACCATACAATTATTGGCAGAGGTTCACCCGCTGGATGGTCCGTACGCTAAATAATCTACGATAAAGGTCGGATATCTTAAAGTGTATGTTATTGGCATGTTCCTTTTTCCAGGCTGAGCAGGTTAGACATTGCATGTTAGATACTGTAACAGCAGATGCCGGGTCAGAATCTAATTACGGCATTTCTTTTAACCATATTTCCACCGTGATGTCATTTGGCATTTGATTCATATATCCTAATAAATGCTTGTTCTTGTTTGCATGCCTATTATATTAGTATTACACAAATTTAATACATTACTTTGAATTATCTCTTTCCTAAGGTAAAGTGTTCTAAAATATCAGTGTCTAGTTTGTTTTGAGTTAATGCGGATTTAAGGTGAGTTTATATTAATATACAAACGCAGATGTGAACATAAGGCAACAATTTTGTGGCTTTCTATGAATGGCGACACCTTTCAAAAGTAAAATAAAAACTAAATATCCAAAGGGTGATTATACAGAAAAATAACTTATTTCATTACGAATATTTCACCATATTATTACCGCACAAAGGGAAAATTTTGACACTTTGATAAGATATATGTATTTAGAAATAGACAACACAACACTTCGGTTATTATAAATCGTTTTGTTTCTTCTTTTTTAACAATTTTAAGTCATTATAACGCTGAAGCGTTCATAACAATGAACATAAATTTGGAGGAATGGTTGAAACGTTCCTAAACTTAAAATATTTTTATGACAATAATCAGTGTGCTTCAACAAAACATATTTATACATGGACTAAATAGATAAAATTGACATAAAACTTATTTAATGATCATGGAATATAATATTTATACATCATTAAAATGAATATAATACACGATTATGATATTTTTTCTGATGACATAGTCAAGCGGGTATTTAAATTATAAAATAACAAGTTATTAATATCATTCTGGAAGACGGTGTCTGATACGGAGGTGCTTCATTCAAACTGTAAACTGAAGGAAAGAAAGGTATTTTATTATTTAATTTATGTTCACTCGACTGTGTATGAAGCTATAGCTATTATTTTATAAAAATACTATCCGTTCTTGCTCAAGGATCCCTGGTAGAGTTTAAACCCACGCGGCGGATCACTATTCCGACGCGTTGTCTACTTCGCCAAAGGTGTTTTACGTTTATAATTTTATATATTATCGAAACGTAGTAAATGTTCCTTTGACTTTTCCAACGCGTAACAACTTGACCAAAGTTTTTATACATTTATCTATACATGTATAATTAAAACGTGATAAATGTTTATGTGCAGTTTTAAAATAACAAAATAGCATTCAAAGGCATATTATTCCAAAGCAATGTTTAATGTTTCAAAAGTTTGCTTTTTCAGTATCATTTTTTATACCTCTTCAGTTAAAAGGACACATTGGCCAAATGCCTAAACAATATTTTATTTTTTTGTTTTGGATTTTGTAACATTAAAGATCCTGTAACACATTTTTTTCATGGTTTTATTTCATAAATATGATGCTCAAATTAAGATTTATCAATATTGTAAGTTTCAATAAGCATTATTTATAAAGATATTACCGAATTTAACATTTCATGTAAATAAAGGGAGGTAATCAGAAATTTATTTTCTATAGATTCTAAGTCAAATTTTCCAATAAGAAATGAATGCATATGATTTATTGATTAAATATAATGTGCACAAATATTTGCAGTACACATTTTACATATTCTTCGATGTTTGAAAATTGTTTTATTTGCATAATTATATACATATATAATGTTTTGCAAGTGTGGCATACACACAGTAACAATTCAATCACAAAACATACAGGATCTTTAAGTAGACTTAGAAAAAAGTGATTTAGTTTTTTGTATGAGAGTCAGATTACCTCTTTGTTTTATTGTTGCTGTATGTTTGACAAAGAAGCTAACATTTGATATAAGATTTCGTTTTATTTAGTCACACGTTCAGTTAACATTCTATAAACTAGTGATCATGCGCAGGAAAATACAAAATAATGCTTCCAAACAAACATCTATGCAATTTTCCTCTAAAGGGAATAGAATTCTAATAATAAACAAATAAATAACGCTATTTTTTCAAATTGACCGGCAGCATGAGGTTTATGACCAAGTTCAATATAACTAGGTCTGTATCTCTAGGTTTTTTTCCATTAAATCTTTTTGGGATTTCTCTACCTTTATTTTTCATTCCTTTATTAGTATTTAAATAAAACACTGCACTCATTAAGTATTTGAAAATCATTATCAAACTAGATCACAATTCGGACAATTTTAGTATTTAAAATATGGCGAAAATACCAACTTATTAGTAATAAACCAATTAATAAATATTGCTATTTGTTAATATTGGTCATGAGGCCCATGAACAGGTTCCTTATAAATAAGTCTGTATTTCTGTATTTTTCAATATGATCGTTTTGCTCTTTTTCTACGATTTCCTTTATCATCAGATTCCAACATTTTATTTTATTGATCATTGTGATACTATTTATTGCTAACTGCATAGGTGAACATCCCTGCTATAAATGATTCTTGAACACATGCCGACAAAAAAATCCAAAAACATCTTCTTCACATTTTAGAGCAAAAATGTTTTAATATGCTTTTTAGTAATAAAATGAAAAATGTCTCTGCAACTATTTTAGGTCTTCTATAGATATGCTTCAACGATTTCTTATTATTCTCGCCTGCTTGAGTGAGGGACAATGCCTATCTCAATTTATTCCTCCGATTTATAAGCGCCTACCAGATTTCATTCCTGAATTTTGTCCAGGTGTAAACATCTGCTTGAATAATACATCCATCAAAGCGGCTGCAAAACATTCCTGTTGTGAAAGTAAGTTAATACGACTGAATGTTAATTTGTTGATGGGCTTGGTATGGTATTGAAAGTTTTCATATCTAAACATTGATCGACAATAGATGTATAATTACTAACATGTATACTGAAATGACAAATGTGATTGATGAGTTTTTTTACCTAAGCACTATCTGCACAGGACAGATTTTCCTATATCTTAATCCTTAGAAACATGAATTAACAATATTAAAATTCTGATATACATTAGTTACAAATATTTTGCCTTTCATGCGTGTAATTTTGATATTATAAATTTATTGGAGATGTGGCTGTGGCGGAAAACACGACATGAAACTAAATCAAATGAAACACACGCAAGCAAAAGCAAGCGTACACATTAAACAAAAGTACGTTCCTTACTAACAGTTATGTTTCTGATATTTAACAGGATGTTCTTGTCATTCTGACTGCGCAACGAATGGTGGCTGCTGTTTTACTGAATTATTGCAATCAAATCCCAGTGATAAAAGAAGTGCCTTCCAAATAGAGCGTTCCTGTCTGTACCCTGTGCTTCCACGACCAAAAGAGGATGAAAGACATCTTTATCAGCCCTTTTTAATGATATCTTCTTCTATCAATAAAGAAAATATAAGTAGTTCAAATGAAATATTAAATAAGTCTTGTGGGGATACACAAGTAGCTCCCTGGGGTAGCTTGTATCCCGTCTATTCGGCAAAATCTAAACAAATATATAAAAATATTCAGTGTGCAAAAGCATATAAAATCACTGACGGCATACCCTGGAATGCTATCATAAACTGCTTTGAAGATGAAGTTAACAATGCAATAATTGGTCTTGAAATAAATAAGATTCCTGAAAATTGCGAAATTAGTTTTTATTACTCTGGCAATATTGATGACTTAAAAATATCAAAATGCTATTCATCTCTCATTGATACATGCCCCGAGTCTTTGGAATTTCAGACGCCAGAAGGAACAAATCTTTCTAAGAGTGAAATTGTATCATTATGCACAAGTGGACTTATGTCGCCATTTCAGGATAGGAAAATGTATGCCAATGTTTTTTGTTTTATCTGTAATGGTGAATACTTCAGTAAATCTTTGGTTTGCCGTAAAATATCTGATGGTGGCTTCAAGGGTGTAAAATCAAAAGGATTCACTGCTTTGATTGACAGTGATTTAATAGATACACTGAATGATAACCACAACGTTAAAGAAGTAAGCTTACCAAAGGCATGTTCTCTTAACGATAACGTAAGTCTATTTTATTCAAATAATTGTTTAAAATTAATTTGTTAAATGACTCTTTTATTTGCTTCAAATGAAAAGTCAAAAGAAGCTTTAATCAACTTTAAAGCCAGTTATGTTTGTGATTAAATTTATTTCATTTTTTATGTTAAAATCGTTCGTATTGCAACATTTCATTTCTTAGGATGTATACATGTATGGTCTAATTTCAAAACAGAAATTAAAACTCTGTGTCGCAGTGTAATTAGCCTGACGTTAGTTTTTCAATTTTGCTCTTCACATATCTGGCACGAAATGCTTTGTGACAAATATCTTACCTATTAACATTGTTATTTCACACAGCAGGACTTAATTAAATATGTTTTATTCTGTAGGTATATTTAAAGTGATAAAATGGTCCTAAGGCAGTGTCAATTTAGACCCAATGAGCATAGTTTATATAACTTTGTACGAGACCAAAGGGGATGCTAAAAGTAAAAAATTAAAATTTGCCTAGTAGTTTGAGACACGATTTTGAGAGAATTTCAAAACAAAAGTTTTAGTAAACTAAATGACCTCCTGGGCGTGGCCATTTAGACCTCATGATTACTAATTAATTTATTCTTTTAGAGGTATACTAGGCAAAACTACATGCAGAATACAAAAGCGTTTTGTGTTGCAGTTTCACAGAAGGAAGATTTTAATGTATTTTCTTAAATAAACCTTTATAAACTAAGTGATCCAAAGGGGAGCCAATTTTTACTCAATATGCATAATTCCGTAGAGAACCACAAAGTAACCCTACATGCAAATTATCTAAGCTGTGAGCATTATTGATTTTTTTGAGAAGATGAGAAGATTTTAAGTCTATTTTAATTTCCTCTAGCATACTTTTGCATCAGATTAGATAAAACCATTGCTATCAATTTTGTAGAAGACCACTTAATATTCATATGAAGTTTTGTAAAAATTCATCAAGTGGTTTAGGAAGAAATGCTGTTTAAAAAATTGAACTGTGGGTAAAGACGATCGACAAAATACGTTTGGACAAATTGCCATCATAAAATCCACTTACAACTACTTAGAGAAGATTAAAACTATAGCTTTCTCTAGAAAATATCGAATCTGCAGAAGGGGTTCACCAAATGCACCAAATACAAAGATATTTTAAATGTCCCGGACAAAAAAAATTATTTCCCACAAACGAGACAGCTGAAAAAGTTGCCCCGTACTTCACTTCAGTGTTGTTATATTTTTCTGGTCCTTCGGGATCATTGATGCCAGCACTATTAAGTGTTGATAATTGAGTACCGCTTGTGTCTGCAATTCCAATGTTATTTTGTTGTGATAAATGCTTCCGAGGGATCACTTTGTTTCCAGATTTTTATACTTCACAACAGCAGGTGTCAAGTGCTGTGTGGCAGCTGTAAAAAGTTGCCAGTGTTGTTATTTTTTTTTGATCCCTCGGGATCATTGATGCCAGCACTATTAAGTGTTGAGAATTGAGTACCGCTCAAGCCGAGTCTGCAATTCTTATGTAATTTTGTTGTGATTAATGTTTCCGGGATCACTTTGTTTCCAAATTTGTTTATGAACTATCCGGTTAAATAAAGTAGCAAACGACGTAAAGTAACCAAACGACAGTATTAACGTGAACGACGATAGACAAAACGCGCACGACATAATAAATATTGAAAGCAGTAAATAAACAATCCGTTAAATACATTTATTATCTAAAAATTGTTTTCATTGAATTCATTCTATAATTATTTATAATAGAAGTGTCCTTATTTCAGAAACACACATGTCGGCAAGTGTGGTGTCCATCAGGGCAGCTACGAAATATAGAAGGAAGATGTGTGTATCCAAACAAATTGTGGTACAATCAATATTATGTCGTCTACGTCAATTTGACTGCAGAGAAACCAATAAATGTTACTGGTGTATTTGAATTTCCCTTTGATGCGGTATCATTTGTTTCTCCTTGGGGACAATTTCTGGTCGGTTTTACATATATTTTATAAAGAAACGGATATCAAGCTTATCTCAGATAATTTTGTTTTCGTTGTTGTTACTTATCGGCAAAGAGTAATACCAGGAAGCATGATTCAGTATATTGAAAAGACTGTTAATCAACCATGGTCACTGAATCTTAACAATGAGACTATTGTTCTGAAATCGTCAAATTTTACAACATCTACTTTATTGTATAAAAGTTTTCATAGCACCAATATGATTGTTTTTGACAACATTACATATATTTCTTACAGACCAAAGTATAATTTAAAGTACAATAATTTATCATTTTATTTGCCGACCCCACACATCATTACAAAAATGTATGTCTGCGACCAAGTTGAATTAAACCACTCAGAATTTACTCTAAGTCAGGATGAGTCCACCCTTTACTGTTACTTAACACAACGTTTCCTTTATGACGGGGAATTCATCATCATGAAGAGAAACACTTTTGACAATTTTCGTGTAAGAATTTGTATCGAAGACTCTGGACTGAAAAGCATGAATATAAAGAGAAACAGCGGCACCATTCTTGATGTAATTGACAAGTTCAGTTCTGCATTAATAGTGATTGTATATGTTCTTTATATCAATGAACAATTATAAATATGTTTCCCGATACGTGTGTGGAAATATACAATAAGGAATGACAAAAGAAAGTATATGTTTACGTTCACGGACCTTTTGAAGATGTAGATGTTCTATATTCCAACCAAAGCAGATGTCTTGAGATTATCTATAATTCTTGATTTATTTTTCGAAAATTATCAATTTAAAGATTTTCTTGTTGACCCTTATACATATTTGTATATTTGTTTATTATAACTCTTAACTTTGTATATTTGTTATTCGTATTTGTTTTGTAGTGTTTTTTCAGAAATGATCAATTATTGTATTTGCTTCCCGACCTGTTTGCATTTGTATATTCTTGGGGTATGAAACTCTTAACAGTTCGTTGTTTTTTGTTGTTCTTTGGTAGTTTGTAAAAAAAATAATGTTTTCAAAAAAGACTTGCCGACCTACCAAGTATATTTGTATATTTTGATTTTCGTGTAACACTTACTTTTCTATTGATGTTTTCTGGTGGATTTTCAGAAGGATACATTTTTAACAATTACTTGACGACCGATACAATTTTAAGATTTTCTTTCCGATTTTTACGGATTTGTATATTTTTAATAAATTCAAACATAAATACGTAGCTTGTTTTTCACATGATTTTGTTAATTGCAATAAAACACCGTTTAATTTGTAAATGTCATTAAACACCGTTCTAGTTCATTATACTTATTTTATTCATTATTGAGTTTTATGAAATGTCTTCTGCGGATGGGGTACCCTGTTAAAGCCCCGTTTTAGGGTATTTTGAAAATATGATTGGTAAAGTCCAGGCGATGAACCGGAAGACATTGCCAAACTTTTTTTATTGAAGTATGTTGCTGTAAAAAACGGCGACAAAAAACAAACAAAAAAACACAAAAAAACAACACACGCCAGATATACTTCCATCAATTAAATCTACCTTGAATGCACTGTCCTCATTAGAAGGTTTTTTATGATATCGTTTATGGAAATCAAAAATTAAAATAATTGGGATTAGTAAGGGAACTTGTCAATGTGTTTAACATATAATCATTTGCCACGCAAAAGGCATGTCATACAAAGGTTTTCGTCTAAAAAGCTAGATTTAACAACAATGTCAATTCGTTTAAATTCCATCGTTACAATTTTCTAAAGAGAAAAAAACCGGACCTTTCTCATAATTGTTATATTAGTAATAACACTGAAAGGACTTTCTGTTGCTATGCAATAGACATAATATAAATGCCGTCTAGGAATATGTGTTCTGATTGCTGCTTGAATTGGTTAGTTTTCTAGAATCATTCAATTTCTCGATATATACCATGAATCCGAATAAGAAACGATTGCGAGCAATTAAAACTAATATATGGCGGTGTAATATTTTTATTGGTATATCGCACTAATTGGGAGATAAACTGTTTTAACAAGAATTTATTGTGATGTTTTCACATGATCGCTAAATATGTGTTAATTGTGTACAGAATCATCATTAACAGAATATACTGTGCTGGGTTTAAAGGAAATACAAATAAAAAGATTTAATACAAAGTTCTTGGAAATGATGATATAAAAACACTAACAAGATTGTGATTTACAGGAACCTTTAGGTTTTTTAAAGACATAAACAATATGTTTAAAGGAATCGTCACAAACTGAGATCATTAATGAAGTTTAACAATGTTTTTTTTTGGGGGGAATTGTTCGTTTAATTATTTGATAATTTTGTACATTTTTGTTTTTTTTTTGTTTGCGTTCAGTGCAATGTTTACAACAATTTTGTTTAACAGTATCAAGTTAAGAGCAACAATAGCAGAATCAACAAAAACAGAAAACCATTACAGCACAATTACTTTTGTCCATATATGTCAAAAGATATTTAAAAACATGTTGTGTGATTTTAAAAAAGGTGTTTTATTTACTACATTACTTTATAATGAAAAATCTCATAAAAGCGTCAAAGTTATTGGCAGAAAATGACGATTGGATGATCAATTGATTGATAATAGTATTGCCTTGACTGTCAAATGATGATTTTATTTCATGCACTACTCTGTTGTACAATCACAAAAATATATCTTTTAGCATATATCATAATCAAACGAGCACGCCAATGCTCTTTCCACGTTCTCCACAATCAATTACAATATCTAGTGTAATGTATAACTATATCTCTATGGTTGAATATCAGGCCCCGTGTTCACTAAGATCAGGATCATGATCAAATGATCCTTTTTTATTTCCATTGTTTTATGAAACTAAAACTGATTGTATTTTACTAGAATTGAATGATATATAACCATAATGTAAAATATTGCTGATATGCAAAGATCCTATTTTAGGAAGAAACTGGCGAATATCGAAAGAAAAAATACAAAAATAATTGGATCAAAATGAGGATCAATTTTAGGATCAAGATCAATATTGGGTTCAACTGTAAAATGCTTAAATCTTTTAAAATAAAAATTAATTAATTCTAAAATTTTATTGACATGATATTTCAATAAAGTCAATTTTATCATGTTGATATTAGATATTTAATCCTTCACGATAAACAATGGATAATATTTGAGTTTTTTAAATTTGACCCTGATCCTTAAATGTTAGTGGACACGGGTCAAGGTGTTCAAGGATAAATTATAACAATGATATATATCCGAGGTTTTTTCTTATTATTTTCGCGTCCCAATTTGTACAAGTATGTTGTACAAATATCACAAGATGACTTTTAATGGAGAGATCGATTAATGCGGTTTTCCTTTTTCTATAAATCGAACGCATGGATTGATCAGTATAGCCAAAAATTATACAATTATTCAATACAGACCACATGTTCTGATTGGACAAGGTATGACAAATTGACTTCTTTATTGTACATGGACAGAACTTGTGGTGATAGTGTGATGACAACGTACCTGTGCTTGACAATCAGTCAGTGAGTTTCGGTGGTTTATTGTTTTGTGTAGAATAGTAAAAGAACACACTTATTGTCTGCATCGATTTAACTGATTTAATTAAATTTTGGTCATTTTTAGTGTAATTAGATACTTTCACAAACTAAACACAACGCACTCACATATGAGCACCACTCCGTGAGCCAACCTTTCATACAGTTGTCTTCTGACTATATATAAATGTAAATCAGTGCTGGGGTGTGTGAAAAAAACGCGCTTGAGAGAGCTCGACCTTACAGGAATTTATCTCATGTACAATTAGCCATAACAAAAATGAACGCTACGTACTTAAAATTAATTATAAAAATATATAGTAGATTGCATTAGTTAAGATGATCTTCTTCACTGCAATATAAGGCTTAACGGCACAAAGATTTACTTGAAGGAAAATAAGAGCAATTACTCCACGTTCAGTAGTCGCTATTCGGACCTGCGAGTTGTTTTCATTTATATAAAGCCTTAAGAAATTTCGTAAAAAATAACGCAACGTTTTCTCGTGTCAACAGTCGAAAAACCATCCGACGTGGCTTGGTCATTTTTTTTGCACAGGCGATTTGTTCTTTCTCTATATAAATTTCGGAAAAATCATCAATTTTACGAGCCTACCGTTCAAAAGCCATTTGACCAATTCCAATGAAAATTTATTTTTGTACAACTTGAGAGGGTATTCTTAAAACATCAAATGGCCTAAAGCCCTTAACCAAGTAATACGTCCAGGAGACATCCGCATGGCTTGGTAATTTTTGCACCGGCGATTTGTTCTTTTTCTATGTAAATTTCAGGAAAAAAATCATATTCATGAGCCCACCATTCAAAAACCGTATGATCTATTCCGTTACAAATTTGATTTTGTACAACTTGAGAGAGTCTTCTTTGCACATGAAAAAGCTTAAAGCCCTTACCCAAGGAACATGTCCTGGAAATTTCCGCATGGCTTGGTCATTTTTTGCACCGGTGATTTGTTCATCTTCTCTATGTAAATTTCGGGAAAAGCATCATATTCACGAGCCTAACATTCAAAATCCATTTGATCAATTCCGTTGCATATTCAATTTTGTACAACTTGAGAGGGTCTTCTTTGCACACGAAAAGGCTTAAAGCCCTAACCCAAGGAACATGTCCAGGAAATTTCCGCATGGCTTGTTCATTTTTTTGCACCGGCTATTTGTTTTTTGTCTATGTACATTTCGGGAAAAACATCATATTCACGAGCCTTCTATTTAAAATCCATTTTATCAATTCCGTTGCAAATTTGCTTTTGTACAACTCGAAAGGGTCTTTTTGCACACGAAAAGACTAAAAGCCCTAACCAAAGGGATATGTCCAGGAGATTTCCGCATGGCTTGGTCGTTTTTATGTTAATTTTGAGGAAAACATCATATTAACGAGCCTTCCATTCAAAAACCATTTAAACAATTCCGTTGCAAATTTGATTTTGTACAATTTGACAGGATCTTCTTTGCACATGAGAAGGCTTAAAGCCCTAACCAAAGGAACATGTCCAGGAAATTTCCGCAAAACTTTGTCATTTTCAGGCGATTTGTTCTTTTTGTATATAAAGTGTATTAATTTACGAGAAATAAAATCAACATTATTTTGAGCTAACCGTTCATACAGTGGTCTTCTGATAAATTCAGTTGCAAATTTGATTTTGTACAACTTAAGAGGGTCTTCCTTGCACATCAAAAGGCCTAAAGCCCTAACCCAAGTAATATATGCATGAGATTTCCGCATGCTTGGTTATTTTTGCACCGGCGATTTGTTCTTTCTCTTTGTAAATTTCGGGAAATACCCCATATTGACGAGCATAACATTCAAAAACCATTTGATCAATTCCGTTGCAAATTTGCTTTTGTACAACTTGGGAGGATGTTCTTTGCAAACGAAAAGGCTTAAATCCCTAACTAAAGGAACATGTCCAGGAGATTCCCGCATGGCTTGGTCATTTTTATGTAAATTTCGGGAAAAACATCATATTCACGAGTCTACCATTCAAAAACCATTTTTTCAATTCCGTTGCAAATTTGATTTTGTACAACGTGGGAGGGTCTTCTTTGCACACAAAAAGGCTTAAATCCTTAACAAAAGGAACATGTCAAGGAAATTTCCGCATGGCTTGGTCATTTTTATGTAAATTTCGGGAAAAAACATCATATTCACGAGCCTACCATTTAAAAACCATATGATCAATTCCGTTGCAAATTTGATTTTGTACAACACGAGAGGGTCTTCTTTGCACATGAAAACGCTTAAAGCCCTAACCCAAGGAACATGTCCAGGAGATTTCCGCATGGCTTGGTCATTTTCCGGCGATTTGCTCTTTCTGTATATGAAGTGTATAAATTTTCGAGAAAATAATCATTATTTTGAACCAACCGTTCATACAGTAGTCTTCTGACTTCATATAAATGTAAATCAGTGCTGATGTGTGTGTGTGACAAAAACGTGCTTTAGAGAGCTCGACCTTGCAAAAATTTATCTCATGTACAGTTAGCCATTTCAAAATGAACGCTACGTACCAATATCGTTGCAAATTCGGGTTTGTACATTTTTTGAGCGTCTTCTTTGAACATTATAAGACCTAAAGCCCTAACTTAAATAATATGTCCAGGAGATTTCCGCGTGGCTTGGTCATTTTTTAAACCGACGATTTGTTCTTTCTTTATGTAAATTTCGGGAAAAACATCATATTTTCGAGCCCACCATTCAAAAAGCATTTGATCAATTCCGTTGCAAATTCGATTTTGTACAACTTGAGAGGGTCTTCTTTGCACATGAAAATGCTTAAAGCCTTATCCCAAGGTTCATGTCCAGGAATTTTTCGCATGCCTTGGTCATTTTTTTTTCACCGGCGATTTGTTCTTTCTCTATATAAATTTCGGGAAAAATATCATATTCACGAGCCCACCATTCAAAACTTATTTGATCAATTCCGTTGCAAATTTGATTTTGTACAACTTGAGTAGGTCTTTTTTGCCCGTGAAAAGGTTTTAAGCCCTAACCAAAGGAACATGTCCAGGAGATTTCCGCATGGCTTGGTCATTTTTATGTAAATTTCGGAAAAAACATCATATTCACGAGCCTACCATTCAAAAACCATTTGATAAATTCCGTTGCAAATTTGATTTTGTACAACTTGAGAGGGTCATATTATTTTCCGACCCGACACATCATTACAAAAATGTATGTCTGCGACCAAGTTGAATTAAACCACTCTGAATTTACTCTAAGTGAGGATGAGTCTACACTTTACTGTTACTTAACACAGCGTTTCCTTTATGACGGGGAATTCATCATCACGAAGAAAAACACTTTTGACAAATTCAGTACAAGAATTTGCATCGAAGACTCGGGACTGAAAAACAAGAATATAAAGAGAAACAGCGGCACCATTCTTGATGTCATTGACAAGTTCAGTTCTGCATTAATATTGATTGTGTATGTTCTTTATATCAATGACCAATTATAAATATGTTTCTTACGTGGAAAAATACAATAAGGAATGACAAAACATTCTATGTACATGTACACAGACCTTGAGAAGATGTAGATGTTCTATATTCCAACCGTAACAGCTGTCTGTAGATTATCTTTAATTCTTGATTTTTATTCAGGACATTTCCAGAAATTATCAATTTAAGGATTTACTTGTTGACCCTTACAGCTATTGTATATTTGTTTATTGTAACTCTTAATTTAGTAATTGTTTTGTAGTGTATTTTCAGAAATTATCAATATTTGCTTGCCGATCTGTTTGCATTTGTATATATTTGAGGTATGTAACATTAAACTGTTTGTTGTGGTTTTCCCTAGGATTTTCAGAAAGATCATTTTTGTAGCAATTACCTGCCGAACTTAACGTATATTTGTATATTTCTATTGTATAAAACAATAAACACATAAGTTAAATCGCGTTTCGATGCACTTTAAGAAATTATCAATTTTCAGATTTTCTTTCCGACCTTTATACGTACTTGTATATTTTTAATTATTTCAAACATATACAAGGGGTTTTCAAATATGAAAGCAACTAGGCCAATAATTTGCTTTCAGCCACGTTTTGCACAAACTATGTACATGTATCACATAAATGGTTGTTTTAACTCTCTATTGATACAATACATGTATAAATGAGTTCGTTCAGTCTAGCTTTGACAATAGTTCGATTAACGCTATCTTCTCGTGTATATTAAAGCTAAAATGGTTTTGAAAAGGTCTCCTTTCACTGATCGAATACGGTCCTGTATCAATATTATCATCTGTCACACGGCTGTGTAAGAAATTTAAAAGTTGTGTGGATCCAGTAAAAGATGTACCTCAAGCATGCCTTCTGAAAACTGCATCTTCGCCAAAAATGGTTTGAAAAGTAAAGGATTTGATTGCTATTGATACAAGATTTACAACAAGGTATATAATAGCTAATTGCGTTTGTATCTCTGTAGTAGCCGCTCATACAATTCTCAGACGTGATTGAAAAAAGAGAAGGATGCATGCCAGATGGAAACCCCATCTCCTTACAAAAGAGCTAAAACTTGCGCGGGTAAAAATCTTCAAACAATTGTTCAAACAGTTCTCTTATTACAACAATCGATGTCTCGAAAGCAATCATCATCACTGGCGATTAGACGTTGGTTCACTTTTAGGAGTCCAAGCTTTATGAGCCCAAGCGAAAGATATATAACTAAATCTGGGGAACAAAAGGAAGTCAAAGACTTTGCATAGCCATGTATGTAATTTTCTTTACCAATCAAGGTCCTGCTATTCAAATTGCCGTAGCAAATGGTAAATTTGTAAATACAAAGTTTTTACAAATGCAAGGTCCTTTATAGATTTAAGAAATATTTCAAAACCCGTCTCCGTGGTGTCAGATTGTTGAATATACAAAGCGGCCTTGTAACAGAATATCTGAAACAGGAAAAGGTTGTCGAGCTTCCTCATCCTCCTTATTCGCCAGATCTTGCGCCTTGTGACTTTTCCTATTTCCGAGGCTCAAAAAAAACACCTTGCTTAAAAAATCATCAAACGCGAAAGAATCTTGGTTCAGCTTTTTACCCCATGTCTGAACAGTATGGCTCGAAAAGATTATGAAAACGTGTTTAAAAATTGGATTGAAATACTAGAACTGTTTATTACAAGGTGGTGAATATTTTAAAAGATTGAGATAATTATTTTGGCACTGTCTGTTAAGCAATTACGTTCATATTTGAACACCCCACAACAAAGCTTGTATTAAACATTAATTTTCGAATTGCATTTAAACACTGTTTACTTCTTAAATGGCATTTAAACACCGATATGGTTCATTAAACTTGATTTAAAGAATATTGAAAACATTTTTATTCAGGGTTTTCTGCGAATGGCGTCCCCTGTTGAATCCCCGTTTTACTTTATTTTGACCTACATTGTGCAATGAATTCGACTGGTAAAGGCCAGGCAATGAACGGGTAGACATGATCAAACCTTGTAAATTGTAGTATGTTGCCGCCCAGAACGGCGAGAAAAGGGAATTAACTTTTGCAGCGGAAACAGGGTCCATACATGTGATGATTCTATCGGTTACCATTTGTAGGTATATTTACATTTGATATATCAATAGAATTAATGTTTATTTGTCATTGGTAGATAGATTTGCAGACACACTAGTATTAGCTATGGTAGTATTGGTAAGTCTTGATTGTGACGTCATTCAAAATGGCGCTTCTAATCTTATTTTCATTATCGTGAGAATCTTAAAGGCGAGAGTTCAACATAGTGTTTTACTAATTTTTGTATTTGAACAAACTTAAGTAAATTTATTTTCATAATTTAAGCATTAATTTATCGATAATTGTCTTAGTGTTACCCTTAAAAAGTCCGGTATCACACAGATGTAAGTGTTGCTTACCGTTATGCAGGTAATTTGAAACCAGAAGTGGCGTACATATATGCCTATGTACATAGTTGATAGTTCATTATAACGATATTAAGCTGTGTTTCTCGTAATATGATTTGAATTTACGTACATATTGTGCACGCACTATATGAAAATTTGTTTATGGCGATCCATTTGTAGTTCACCATTATATGTTGGAACAACAGCCACCGACAAAATCACCGTACCTCCAAAAACGACGATGAACTCAACATTTACTAGCCCTTGTATGGTGTTCAACTTCTTAAATGAATCAATTTACCGAAAAATAAACACTACTTCCATTTTTATTATCCAACATAAAAATATCACTTTACTCCAACATGAATATATATTTTCAAACAATAGACTTTATCCAACATACCACATTTTTAGAAGTGTCAATGCTCTCTTTTTAGTCATAATTACGTACATGTATATAAGTCCTGGTACTCCCGGTTGGCCTTAAATTGTTTCAGACGAACTGGACATTGGTTACCTTAATGAATAAACATTAGACTAGATCTGAAATATTATCATTTTGATTGGATGATTACCTTAAATTTCATGATCGTATGACAGTCATTATGAAATAAAGTTGGGCGGGAGTGTGGTCAGTGCAGTTCTTATTTTCTAATAACCAATGAAAAAATATAACAAAATATCATTCTGATAATAACTTGATTGGATTGCAACATAACTGACTGGAAGGTCTTATTGTCCCCTAAAAGTATGTTGAGACCACTTGGTCGCGTTCCGTTGGAGCATTTAAATATCATTTAAATATCAAAAGAAAATCTTGATTTTTACGTAATCTTCTTTTAGAAACAAAACCTTGTACTATACGCTAAATGGCACAAAACAATGGACATTTTGATGTTTGATCAAGAAATATTTACACGTAAGTATAACTGACATGAAGGTCAACGAAATCTATTTCAAACAGAAAAACAAGCCCATTCTTACCCATAGACCTTAAATTGATTACATTTGGCTGAAAAAATATTGTACATTTACAAAAAAAAAAAAATAAAAAACTGCTTTACAAAGAAACAAATTTATTTCTGGATAAAATGTATTTATCAAAATAACAAATACGATTAAAACTGGCCCAAACTAAGGAGTATATCTAGGATTAAGATTAGCTGGTTGGTGGTACCATTGGTAATACTGATTTTATATTGCAAATACCACAATTGTTTGATAAAGCCTTTTTGGATAAATTGTTAACCACTTATACCAAAGGTAATTGAATGGTACTAGTAGTAATTCAGTATTGGACCTATTGGGTATACTTGAACACACCCGTAATCATTTATATACAAACATGATAATTTAAAATCTATATATGCGTGCGTGTTTTATCAAGGTCAGAATTTCAGTTTTGTTTTAACTGATAACAACTATACCCAATGAAACTCACCTTTGTTTGAGCAAATGATTGCATACATTGTGTTCACTTTGAGAAATATCAACAGAAAACACAATCAAATAAATCGTATACTTAATATTCAGAGTATACTAAAATTTAAGTATTATAAATCAAAATAATGTATTCACCTTTGTGTAACGCGCTGTTACAACAACAAAGCAAGTGAAAAAAATCCAAATTGTAAAGCAGAATAAACACTCCTTGAATTTAAATAAATGAAATATATGAAATCTGTATAATAATAAGTTGATGTTTTTGTTGTTGTCGTGGTGGTTTTGTTTTGGTTTGGGCTTTTCTTTGAACAAAATCGTCAAAACCACGTATTCAATAATTACACCGATTGATATGTTTATGTAATATTAGTTAATAATCTACATGTATATGACCTTTATATGACCCGAAAAATAACTCAATTTATTGAATACGAATTATTTTTAATACATATACGTATTAGATAAAAAAAACTTAGGTTAAAATAATTGTTTGAGATATATGTTGTATAAATTATTTTGTCATATGTTTATTTTAAATCTAGGTTATCGTATTTTTCGTAAAATTATATTTCATGTTTCTGAATTTTGGCATAGTCACAGCCTTCTATACATGAGTTTAGAAAAATATTTTTGTTATAACCGCAATCTTGTTTTAAGCGTAACTTAATGCATTAATATCTACGATATTTTAAAACTTTTCTGACGTGAATATTAATATATTAATCATACAGAAAACAAAGGATGGAACTAAATTAAGAACAAAATGAATCATAAATTATATATCACAGAGACCTTGTTCACACAGGACACGTATCTGAAGCGTGATCATACAGAAAAAATAATGGCAATATTTTAAGTTTATTTATCACGAAGATTTTCCCATGCTTTTTACCGCAAAAAGGAAAAATTCAGCACGATTTGACAAGATATAAGCATTTTAATCGTTTTGTTTGTACAATTAAATATATTATAGTCATAAGAACATTGTATTTCTTTATAACTATGAACATAAATCTTGAGAAATGGTTGAAACTTTCTTTAACTGAAAATCTTTTTATGATAATAATCAGTGTGACGTAACAAAACCTCTTAAAACATGGTGCCAAATAGGTAAAAATGACATGCAATTTATTTAATGATAGTGAAACATAAAATTTATACATCATTAAATTAAACACGCCATTAAAAACAGCAATTATGACAATTATTTTTTTCTGGTGCTATAGTCAAGCTGTATTTAAAATAAAATCGCATCAAGTTTTTTTTTATTATTGTGCGAAACAGTTTCTGGTACGGAGCTTTATTCACATTTTATGCTGAAGGAAAGAAAGGTTAGTTAATACATACTTTTTTATTTTTATCCGACGTGTATTAAGCAATAAACATATAGACAAACTACATGTATATAATCTGTTTTGCACAATGACCCCTGTAGGATTTTAACCCACGCAGCGGATTACTATTCCGACGCGTTTTCCACGTGATAATAGTTCCTTGTGCTGTATTAAAATAAAAGAAAATTAAAGGCACACTATGCCTCAGCAATGCTTTCATCTTTATTCCGCAAAACCTTTCGCTTTTTTCCTTTCTGCCAAATACATAAACATTTTTTTCTTTCTTTTGCATTTTTACTACAGTAATAATGATTTTGTATTTTTTATGAATGCCACTTAAATGAACTAGGTCTGTATTTTTGTATTATTTCCCAGTTGATTGTTTTGGACTTTCTCTACGATTTTCATATTCCTCAGTTTCCAACACAGTTTTTAACTTTTTAGTGTTATAATCATCGGTAGCAGTCACACTTCTACCAGTACGGTGGACATCCCTCCATTTCTGAACTCATGCCGACAATAAGATTTTCAAAAATATCTTCTTTCACTCTTTCGGGCAATATATTACAAATATCTTTACTATTAAAATAACACAAATGTAACTGAACTTTTTTGTATGTCTTCTATAGATATGTTTCGACGATTTCTGATCATTCTTGCCTGCTTGAAAGAGGGTCATGGCCAATCTCAAACCTTTCCTCTGATTCATAAGCGCATACCAGATGTTATACATGAGTTTTGTCCAGATGTGAATATTTGCTCGAATAATGAATCTATCAAAGCGGCTGCAAAATATCCATGTTGTGAAGGTAAGTTAATGCCACTTAATGTTAATTCTTTGATGCGTTTGATGTTGAAAGTGTTCATATTTAAATATTAATCGACAATACCTGTGTAATAACTAACATGTATACTGAACTCAATTATGCGTTTGAAATTTTTATTAATATGTACAAAAGTCTTTTAAGATCTGATTGTTATCTGTTAATGGTTACCAGTAGTTTACTTTTCATGAGTGTTTTTTATATAATAATAAATAATAGTAGTTGTGTCGGAAAAGCTACGTAAAACTATAAAACTAAACAAAAAAACACACACACACGCATGCACACACACACATGCACGCACACGCACACACAAATACACACACATCTGAAAATAGTATTTTCGTTACTTAAAGTAATTGTTATTATGCTTGTGTTTTACAGGATGTTCTTGTCACTCTGATTGTGCGATAAATGGCGACTGCTGTTTTCCTAAAACATTAAAATTAAATTCCAGTGATAAAAGAAGTGTTTTCGGTTTTCAAATACAGCAGTCCTGTCTGTACCCAACGTTTCCAGAACCAAAAGAGGATGAAAAACATCTTTATCAGTCCTTTTTAATGATATCGTCTGTTGGAAAAGGGAACCCATCTAGGGGGGTTAAATTTTAAATTTAAAATGGGTCTTGGGGGGAAAACCACAGGGTTTAGTCCCGGGGAAAGGGGGTTTGGAAATGTTCAAAGCGAAATTTAAGTTTATAAAAATTTTTAAAGGTGGCAAAAAGGAAAATGATAATAATGACGAAATGGGGGGGAATGGCAAATTATCAATTTTTTTATGCAGATGTTTGTTTTTGTGCTACTTTGGGCCCTTTGGGAAAGAAAATCGAGTCCGAAAATTGCAAAATTAAGTTTTTTTTTAAATTCCTGGCGATTTTTGGGAAAAAATTTAAAAAATTAATTTTAATTCATCTCTCATGGGAAACATGCCCCGGGAGTTTCCGGAAATTTCAAAATCCCTAAAGGAACAAGTTTTTTAAAGAAAGATATTGGGGTTTTAAATGAAAACAAGTGGGCTTATGGGCCAAAATACGGGCTAAAAAAAATGTACCTAATGTTTTTTGGGAAAAATATTTGAATAAATGAACATTTTTGGGAATAAATTTTTCTGCTTGGGGCCCGAAAAATTTTCTGATGGTGGTTTAAAGGGTGTAAAAATTCAAAAAGGGTTTTTTAACTCCCCTTTGTTTGATAGTGTTTTTTAAAGAAAAAACTAAAAAAACGATAAAACTTTGGGGTGAAAAGAAGTCTTACGGGTTGCTTTCCCTTGATGATGGGGGTAAGTCTTTTTGTTCAAAATATGTTACAAAAAATTTTAACTTTTGCATTAAAAACTTTTTAAAAAAAACTTTTTAAAAAAACGGGTCCCAAAAATATTTTTTATACATTTTGAGGGCCCCAGTTAATCGGGGGTTTTTTACATTATATAAATTTCTTTGTTTTTAAATAGGTATTGCTAAAAAAATTTCCTTATAATGTATTTATACAATATGTCTTGTTTAATTTTAAAACAGAAATTTCAACTCTGTGTCGCAGGGTAAATAGCCTGACGTAGTTTTTTTTTCAATTATACACTATAAATATCTGATATGAAATGCTTCATGACAATTATCTAAGCTATTGACATTGTAATTTCACACAATAGGACTTAATTAAATGCGTTTCACTATGTAAATTTTTATAAACTGATCCCGAGGCAGTGTCAATTTGACCAAATTGGTATTGACCTGTTGTACAATACCAAAAAGGAATATAGATAAAATGTGCACGACAAAATATATATCGTTTGCAATAAGTACATAAAGCGTTAGATACAATTTTTATCTCAGAGATATAGTTTATATTGAAGTTTTCATATAATATGTTAAAAAATAAAATGTCTTTTTTTCACAGAAACACACATGTCGGCAAGTGTGGTGCCCAATAGGACAGCTAAGGAATATGGATGGAATATGTGTGTATCCAAACAAATTGTGGTACAATCAATATTATGTAGTCTACGTCAATTTGACTGCAGAGAAACCAATAAATGTTACTGGTGTATTTGAATTTCCCTTTGATGCGGTATCATTTGTTTCTCCTTGGGGACAATTCTGGTCGGTTTTACATATATTTTATAAAGAAACGGATATCAAGCTTATCTCAGATAATTTGTTTTCGTTGTTGTGACTTTTAAACAAAGAGTAATACCAAGAAGCATGATTCAGTATATTAAAAAGACTGTTAATCAACCATGGTCACTGAATCTTAACAAGGAGACTATAGTTCTGAAATCGTCAAATTTTACAATATCTACTTTATTGTATAAAAATTTTCATAGCACCAATATGATTTATCTTGACAACATTACATATATTTCTTACAGACCAAAGTATAATTTAAAGTACAACAATTTATCATTTTATTTGCCGAACCAACACATCATTACAAAAATGTATGTCTGCGACCAAGTTGAATTAAACCACTCTGAATTTACTCTAAGTAAGGATGAGTCCACCCTTTTACTGTTACTTAACACAACGTTTCCTTTATGACGGGGAATTCATCATCACGAAGAGAAACACTTTTGACAAGTTTCGTGTAAGAATTTGCATCGAAGACTCTGAACTAAAAAGCACGAATATACAGAGAAACAGCGGCACCATTCTTGATGTCATCGACAAGTTCAGTTTAGCACTAATATTGATTGTGTATATTCTTTATATCAATGACCAATTCTAAATATGTTTTTCACGTGGAAAATACAATAAGGAATGACAAAAAAATGTACATGTGCACGGACCTTGTGAGAATATAAATGTACATGTACTGTATTCCAATCGTAACAGCTGTCTTGAGATCATCTATAATTCTTGATTTTGTAAGGACATTTCCAGAAATTATCGATTTAAAGTTTTACTTGTTGACCCTTACAGCTATTGTATATTTGTTTATCATAACTCTTAACTTAGTTAATTAGTTGTACGTAATTGTTTTATAGTGTATTTTCAGAATTATCAATTTCAGAACTAATATTTCCTTGCCGACCTGTTTGCATTTGTATATTTCTGTGATAAGTAACATTAAACTGTTCGTCGTTTTTTTGTTTGTTTTTTTTTGTGGTTTGTCAAAAAGATTATGTTTTCAAAAATACTTGCCGACCTATAGACCCTTTCATTTAAGCGATAACAGTCAGTGAAGAGTTACTTCCCTTACGGATGTGACGTAAATGGGGGATAAAACTATGCATACCGCATAGAAAGTTAGCTTATTGAAAAGTTACATGCGTAAATACAGATCGTTCAATTATTATTATAACATGTAAAAATTTACGCACGCATATATAAATTCAATATCAAGACAATAGAAAAAAATACAAAAGCAAAGATTGAGATTAATTCTCGCTACCACAGATTTATAAATCTGTGTCGCAACGGAGTGAAACCATCTAAGTGAAACAGCGAAATTTCATAGTGAATATTTTTATTAGATCTAGATTTTCTCAAATGCCAGGATAAAAAGCTAGTAACTTAATCAAATTTTTAATATTTTTACAAACACCTATACACACCGAAATTGCCTATTATAAATTTAAATGGCCATTTTCTAGTTTTCTGTGTTATTTTCAGTCATTTAGAAAATTCTGGCGTATTTGTGAAAAACCTGAAAACACGGATTTATATTACATTAGTAATATAAATCCGTGTTGAAAATAAGATTGCCAATGTCTTTTAATGATTGTTTTTTAAGCTTTAATAAAACAATAATAGAATGCATTCTGTCAATACTTACTGATTCTTTTTTCATTACGCCGTATAAAAATATTTTCAAAGAACTGGTCAGTGAAGATATAATTTTATAAATATTCCGGAAAGAACGAAAACCATGTGGCATTGACTTTTATAATTTTAGATTCGCAACAGACGATAATAAGATAATTTGGATATTAAAAATTTATTCTTTTAAAGACCTTTTCCCAGCAACTTATATTATAGATAAGTAGATGTGTATATATAAGCGCCACTGGGCGTAACTTATTTATTAAAAGGGTATATATGTCGTATATAATATATACAAGCGGCACTTGGCTGTGATATCATAAATCACCAGGGTGCATTTTTAGAGTTATAACATTACATTAGATTACGTCACTTTTGTTAGTTGTCAAAATATTTATGGTCCGAATCTTGGTTATGGATCATCCTAGGGACTTTATTGGGCATGCCTTACTGATTTGATACTCGATCCACAATCCTTCCAACTGGCACAGTCAAAAATACGTAAAATTCTAATTCAGTTTAATAACAAATTGTTTTTGTTGGGTTTTTTGTGCTTTTTAAAAATATTTTGATAAGCAAAGTATGAATTAAAAAGTATCAAGTTGAAAATATTACTTTACCAGCTTAAATAATATTGGTGTGATGTACGATTTTTGAGAGTGCATTTTTGCCGACACAAATAGTATACCGGGTTCCTTTTAAAAGTTCCCAAAAAGAATTTTAAATTTTTTTTTTAATGTTTTTCCCCAATTTTTTTAAATTACTAGATTTTTTATTTTTTTTCTTTCTTTGTTTTAGAAATTTTTTGCTTTTAAAAAAAAAAATTATTTTTAAATAAAAAAAGTATTTCGTTAAATTAGAAGCCTTTTTTTTTGGGGAAAATTTACAGAACCCTTTAAATTTTGAAAAATAAAAAATCCCCTGGGGGTATTTAAAAAATTAAGCAAAAGACCAAAGGTAAAAATTTTTTTAAAATTTTCTTGTTTTTGGCAAGTTATAAAAATTTAACGGGCCGGAAAAAAATTTTTCTTTTATTAAGAATTTTAAAAACCTTAAAATTTTTGGTATAAATTTGGATAACCGGTTACCCCAGCAATTTTTGGTTAAAATTAAAAAACTTTTTCGTTTAACCATTTTTATATAGGTAAAACATATTTTTTTCATTTCACCAATTTTTTTTAAATTTTAATATCTTATTTAATTATAATTTACCAAAATTTTGGCAATTTAAATTTCTGTCAATTTTAAAAGGGAAAGGTTTGGGGGATCTTTAAAAGGCCCCTTATTTTTAAATATTTAAATTTCGTTTTGGGCATTTTTCCAGCCGGGGAAACCCCCAATGACGTCAATCCAAGGGAAAAACTTAAAATACGGTCTTAAAAGAAAGGGTCTATAGTACCAGAAATATTTGGTTATTTTTTTTTTATGTAACACTTTATTTTTTGGGTTTTCCCTGGGGGAAATTTTCAAAACGACCCTTTTTAACAATTACTTGACGATTCCTCACGTATCTGTTTTTTGTTTTATTTTTATTGTAGGAAAATTAATGTTTTTTATACGGGCTTTTTTTAAAAATAATTGAATTTCGAACTGTGAGTTAAACTTTAGGACATTTTTTTAAATTCGAGGTCTTGGATAATAGTGAGTTAAACTTTACTTTCATATTATATGTATTATTGTAAATTATTGTTTTTCTTTGATTAAAATTGTAAAATTTGTTGCTGCATTACCTTCACTGTTGCGTTTAGCTCGTAACAATAAACAGAAATTAGTTAAATCGTGTTCCGGGGCACTTTCAGAAATATTAATTTTCTTTCCGACATTTACGTACTTGTATATTATGAAATAATTCAAACATATAACGTAGCTTGTATTTGACATTATTTTGTTAATTACATATAAACACCGTTTAATTTGTAAATGGCATTAAAACACCGTTCTAGTTCATAATACTAAATTAAATCAATATTGACACATTTTATGAAATGTCTTCTGCGGATGGAGTGCCCTGTTGAAGCCCCGTTTTAGAGTCTTTTTTTAATCTGATTGGTAAAGGCCAGGCGGTGAACAGGTAGACATGGCCAAACCTTGTTAATTGTAGTATGTTGCCATCCAGAACGGCGACAAAAAGGGAATGAAATAATGCAGCGGAAACAGCGTCCATGATATTTTATCGGTAATTATTTGTAGGTATATTCACATTTGACAAATAAATGGAATTAATGTTTGTCATTGTTAGATAAATTTGTAAACACAGTAGTGCTAGCTATGGTAGTGTTGGTAAGTCTTGCATATGACGTCATTCAAAATTGCGCTTCTAATAATATTTTCGTCATTGTGTGAGTCTTAATTTATAATATTAGGCTGAAAATATATTGTGCATTTACAAAAAAGTAAAATAAAAAAAACTGCTTTACAAACAGATATATTTTTTGATAAAATGTATTTATAAAAATAACAAATACGATTAAAACTGGCCCAAACTAAGGATTAAGTCTGGGATCAAGATCAGCTGGCTAGTGATGTAATTGGTACCATTGGTATTTATGTTTTATATTACGAATACCACAATCTTGTGATAAACCATTCGAGTAAATTGTAACCAGTTGTACCAATAGTAATTGAATGGCACTAGTGGTAAAAAACATGTAAGAATGTTATCAAAATAAACATATGAGCTGTGCAAAAGTTAGGTTTACGGAACAACATTTGTTTATAAATTACAACTGGAAGATATATTCGGCCTTGAAGAAAAAAGTCGGCTAATATGAGCATAACAACAAAATCAACAAAAGAAACAACAAAAACAACAACAACAAACGCCAGATATACTTCCATCAATTAAATTGACCTTGAAAGAACTATCCTCATTAGAATGGCTGTTATGTTATCGTTCATGGAAAAACAAAAATTAAAATAATTAGGATTTGTGAGGGGATATGTCAATGTGTTTAACATATAATCATTTGCAACGCTGTCGTATAACGTAGGAAGAACTCACGGATGTTACCCAGCAAACACATGACATTGTTTCAACGTTGCTCAGACGTTAGAGTCCGACGTTGGATAGACGTTGGAATTTAGTTGTATATGAAAGTTTTTTAGACGTCAGAGTCCGACGTCAATCCAACGTCGTAAAATGACATAAATCCAACCTCTATTTAACGTATATACAACTACTTTCCAACCTATTCCCAACGTGAATCCAACCAGTTTCCAACATGATTCCAACCAGTTACTTACGTAATACCAACTAGTTTCCAAATAAAGAGAAAATACAAAACTTTCTATACTCGAAAAGTGATTTTATTATATTATGAAAGTGATCATAAAAACAATTAAACAAAATGTAATCCAAAATTGTAACAAACAACAGTCAACAAATCATTTTCATTTAAAGGTCTACAGTATACATTAACTATTACCATATATGTCAATTAAAGTATTCATGTTTACAACATGCTTAAAAAGGTTTTCTTTTAAATAACTCATAGAAAATGGAAATCATGGAAAATAAAGCTTTCTTTTGCAGTTGATTTCATCGGTAACAAATCGGATAAGTGAGGGGAAATATTCCTTTCTGTCAAAATTAAGTGTAACACACAAAACAATAAATAAATATTCACATTTAAAGAATGTAAGTAAATTTTTATCTTTATTCTTTCAAAACTAAATTAAAAGTATTAAATTTGGAGATATACTCCTCCATGTGAATAATTCTGGTATACTAAACGTCCACAACTGGATCCTGATTATTTTCATCTACGAAGACACTGTGTCAAACTTGTTTTGAGGTTCAACTTGTTTTTTTCCCCTGAAACTGCAAAAAAGAAACAGAAATAAATAGGTGTACATAACAACCAAAATGGTCAATTAAATTATATTAAATAGAAATACCGGTATTATTACCAATAGATTACCCTAGCATATCATAAATTAAATCAGATGTCGATTGATGATGTAGAACACTCAAAAACTGTAACTTCAAATATATATAATGTAATTTGCAAAACAGTAACATGTAAAGGTGCAAATTCAATCATAAGACATTTCACGTAATTATTTTACTTTTGATTAACAGTTATGACAAAATTACAGTAAATAACAAAATCCATATATTACCTATATTTGATGCACTTATTCTTTTATGTCCAAATGGTGTTTTCTGTCGACTGTTTTTCATGCAGCTAATTGTCATCACACAAAATTAAGTGTCAGTCTATAAAAAACAAAACCCAATGATTATTGACAAAAAGTTATAAATTTACTTTGACAGTATAATTATGTATTGATAGATCCCTACTTTGACCTTTTACATGTAGATCTATTTGAATAACAATAGATTAAATCTCAAATATTGACAGGTGTTCCTTTGTTAACAAATACGTTGTGGTGAAATACCTATTGTTATCTAGTCTATTAATCTGATAAATCGAATTAGAGAGATTAAGGTCATGTAGGGATCTTGGCTTAAAATGACAAAACAAATAAAACAAAAAGTTTGACAGAATTTCATACAATTTATATATCAATTGAATCCCAAAGTACGAGTTAAATGAGGGCGAATCAGACTACAATAATTAACTGGTTTAGAACTGAGATAATTGAATATCATGAAAATATAATTATATTCCTAATGTAACTAATAATTTTTCAGTTATTATACTATGCATGCAGTAAGTTTAATACTAATCTACCTTCAAAAATATCACTTACTTTTCACTATGCGAGTTGTCTTCTATGCTGTGCATAATGTCCTTCCTTTGTCTTTGTTTGAATTTGAAAACAAATTGTTGTTGTAGCATCGTTTTGAAATTCATCAAGTTTCCATTATTATTTTCAATTTATTGAATTGAAATACTAATATTGTTCCTTTTTATGGTCTAGTATAACAACAATTTTTTTAAAATGCAATGGATGTGAAAAAAAAATGAATAACAAAATTCGAATGATTATATTGACCTGAAATTAGAGCCACCTATCGGGTTTATAAATCAGAACAAAGGGAAGTAACTCAATCAAGACTACTATGTTGGATTACACTGAAATCCGACGTCGTATCGACGTAATTCCAACACGTTGATACGACGTCGCAAATACAACGTTGTTTCAACGTTGTATTTAGGATTTTGACGTCGTGACATAAATCCAACTTAGATCCAACGTTGAAACAACGTCAGGTGTTTGCTGGGTACATACTTTTAATATACAAATACAAACACACAAGTGAACGAGTGGAATACCAAAGCTGAACCCCCCTCTGACATTTGAGAATAGTATATATAATATCAACCTGTCCTAAGGACATTTTATAATGTATATAAATACACACGTTTTAGAGTTACATATATTAATCATCCTGACATAAGGTCAGTCCGTATGCATCTCCTGCACTATAATACTCATAAATCATGTCATGTTCCATAGTGCACATTAAGAAATAAAAACCCTAATATATGTATATACATGTTGACTTGTCATTCTTTTTGAATATAGCGTGTATGACTCATTAGCCTGTGCAACCAGCTATACGACAATTCCTCCATTACTTATAAAAAAAATATTTAAAAAAAAAAGTATTGAACAAGTTATTATTTAATATCAAACATTTCAAACTCGTATTTCAGACTCGTTCTAACAAATTATAAAAATCTAAAATCTAAAATCAACTTGACATCTGTTTTACCCTTAAGGTAATATCCGGTCAGAGATGTCCGGTCAGAGATGTTATCTAACGACTTTTGTTACTTTATTTTGAAAAAGAAAAACGCCTTAGGAAACAATATTCGGAAATATTCGCTCAATATATTTTCTTGTCACTTTTTAAAAAGTTTTCGGATACTGCAGTCGGGTAAGTTATAATTTACTTCAACAATTTTGTAATGTTTTTAATAAGTAAAAAAAATAATTATTGTTAAATGTAAAGATAATCTTTTCGAAATTTTTAATCAGTTAATATAACTGTTATTCTTCAAATAATATTAAAGTGACATAAGGTAAATATTATAGCTTTATAAGTTTTTCAATAAATATTAAATTTCCTTTATTTCATCATAAAAAAAAAGAAAAAAAAGTTAATTTCTAGAGATCAAGGAAACATAAAAAACAAACAAATAAGTTAACAATTTTCAAAGAACAAATTATTTTAAGAATATTAATTAGAAAAAACTTTAAGGTATAAAATTTAACAGAATTATATGTATGATAAGAGTAGAAAAGATATTTATATACGAAAAAGTTTTTAAAAAATATTATAAACAATTGATAATTGATAAAATGTCCAGGTGTTTCATTTCCTGTAAAACGTGTATTGTGCATGCGCATTGAACACTTCCTGTGACACGTATATTTTTTGTAACAGGTACTTGCTGACATCAGTATGGCTTGGTCTTCGTGACGTGTCGGGAATTTCAAATCGTTGGTATGTAGCTTTCTAAAGAATAATTTTAAATTGACACTCATAATTGTTCATAAATGTTTGATGTTCTTGAAGATTCTTTTAAATTAATATATATGTATTTGATATGTGTAAATGTAGACTTTATACACACGTTGATAAAGTTATATTCGAATATTTATTGGCACATCTGTAAACGCTGTTCTTGTTTCGTCGTTGTAAAAAGAATGTCTTGTATTGAACAATACAACAAAGTGATGATAGATCTATAATTCTTCATTTATGTAGCAATGTTTTTTGAGTAAAAGATAATTAAATTAACAGTTTGCTGTTGCACGATCCTCGCAAATGTTTATGTGATATTTATTTTGGATATCTCTGTCGCGCACAAATAATTATTTTGATAAGAAGTTGTCATCAGTATTTCTCTGGGTTTTTGTTTTTAAGTTTATATAACACATAGAAAAACACATTCTATTGATAAACGGAAGTTTTTGGCTTCTCTGGTTGAAGACAGGAATAAAGTTTATTTGATTCCACAATTTGTTGTTGTTGTTGTATTTGTTGTTGACGGCTGTAACAGCATAGTTATATATTTTAAACATCGTAGACGCTTATTTCATATAATTTTACATCGAAGAAGGTGTTTATGGTTATATCTGCATGGTTTTACATCGAAGATGGTGTTTATGGTTATATCTGCATGGTTTTGCATCGAAGAAGGTGTTTATGGTTATATCTGCATGGTTTTACATCGAAGAAGGTGTTTATGGTTATATCTGCATGGTTTTTGTTGTACATAGTTTGACATCGTAGAGGCTGACTGTAATATTTCTAGTCAGGCGGTGTTTGACTGTACCGGCGAATTCGCTCGCACCTCTCTGTCTTGGCTGGACGACAAGTGATCGTTAGACCAATATTTTGCATTTTCGTCCGTTGTCAGATCGGTTAATAGATATTATATACAATAAACATAATTTTGTTTCAGATATATGAACAACAAGACAACTGTCATAAAATGCATAGGATAAGAATTCCAATGAAAGATGTTCTCTAGTGTAAGTATCTTATTTATGTAATACTTGATATTTAAAAAATTTTTTACTTTCTAGACATATTTTGTTACTTTTTAACTAAGCTATTAACTTTAGTTTTATTTCGACAATAAGACTTATCCCAATTTAAACTTTATTTAATAATTGTGCGTTGACAGTTGAAACATGTATGTATACACATGTTATTCTAATATGAAATAAAGTAAATAATCAATTTGAAACTCATGATTAAGTGCTGTCATTTACTTTGAAATGCATTTTAATTAACCGATCTATTAATAAACATATAGCGAATAACGATCATTTTAATCAATAAAAAAAAATCAAAGATATATATTTCTAATAAAAGCAAGTTGAAACTTGATATAAATGAATACAACCACCAAAAATATAAAGATATACGATTAAATAATGTAATTTTCTGTTTTGTTTTATTATCTTTTCTTGTAACATATATATTTTTTCTTTCTATAATAACTATTTACAATGCCCGAGGTCAATTTACCGAAAATTAGTATAGCATATAACACGGAATATAACGTTCTATAGCATACTGGCTAATCCTTGTAAAAACATTTTAACATTCGGTTTCAAACGTTTATTATTACTATGTACCTTTGTGTTTACCTTACCAGATACTTTATATCGTGGTTTTACAATACTTTTCTTTTTAGTAGAAACAGAGTTTATAAACATTTCATTATCAGAATCGTTATCAACAGCCATTGAATCTGACTGAATAGCATTATATGCTGCTTGTGACGGAGGATTGCTATTTACTTGTATGGAATTTGAGTCTGATAATTCTGAATCAGTATGCGATTGCATTTCTTCTGAATGTGCATTACTTTGAGTATTGTCATTATTTGAAATTTGTTGTTGTTGTCGAAGATGTTTCTGTAACTCGGCTAATGGAATATCATCTTCACTATCAGAATTTGACCTTTCTTTTCTAACATTCTTAGCAACTTGGGGTAATACTGATTCTGATATTTCTGAAGCATCATCAGTATCGCTATTTTCAGGTGTAACTACAAATGTGGCATTTCTTTTTGGTCGGACAGTATCATCTGCTTTTGGTATTGACCAGTCATTAATATTTGCGAGCCTAATTTGTTCTGCATGGACTTTAACTGTTGAATTGTCAAACTGATTTTTTATTATATAAGTTAATGGTGACCTTTTCTCCATAATTCTATAAAATGGCTTCCAATTCACATCTAGTTTGCTTCTCTTACGAAAATTCTTATAAAATACGGGATCGCCTATTTCAAATTTGATATCTTTTGCGGTCTTATCTGCATAGCTAGCTTGTTCTCGTTTTGCTTTTTTAAGGTTTTTATAAACAGATAGAAAAGTATTATGTTGTTCTTGTAATGCAATTTTGTGATACTCTTCGCCATGATAGCGCTGCCTTGGTTGTAGCAACAGGTCGACCGGTAATGTTGGGTCACGGTTATATAACAAATAAAATGGACTATGCTTTGAAGTCCTAGAGACATTGAATCTAAGTGCGGCTAGTGTCATGTTAAGATGAATATCCCATTGTTTGAGATTTCCCTGGATTCTTTTAGCTAAGATATCATGTATGACATGGTGAGAACGTTCATTTTTCGCGTTTCCGGCAGCATGATAGGTAGTTGTACGCACGTGATCAATTCTTAACTCTTTAAGTGTTTCTTTGAAAGCATTACTTGTGAATTCTGATCCATTGTCAGTGACAATTTGTAATGGACATGCGTATCTAGGGTAAATTTCTTCTAATAGTAAATGTATAATCGTATCAGTACTTTTGTCAGCAGTAGGAAAACACTCGGGATAACCACTGTAAAGGTCAATAAAACAAATAATGTAGCGGTTACCACTCATTGTTTTTTCATATGGCCCAATAACGTCGATACTCATGGTCTGGAATGAATACATTGGTACTCTTGTTTCGCCCATAGGTGCTTTTATTTTTGTAAGATTACGTGACTGACAATCAACACATTTAGAAACATATTCATACAATTCTTTGAACATATTTGGCCAAAAATACTTTTGTTTTATTGTTGTAAATAACCTCTGTGTTCCTGGGTGACCATTATTTAAATGATATTGAGTAATGACAAGGTGTTTTAAGTGTTGCGGAACAAACAATCTAAGATTAGGATTATCATCTACATTAGACAGATAATAAAGAATTTGGTCAATTTCTAAATATTTGCTCTGCACTGATTTAGTTGGCTGTCCGTGACGTAGTAACATTTTCAGTTCAAGAATAGTTTGATCTTTATCTTGCTCTGAGGCCATATTTAATTTTTCGAATTGTTTAATATCTTCTACAATTGGCTCTTGAAATTGGTATTCTTTGTTTGCTATTTCTTTGGCATTAAAGTGCGTAGAATCAAAAGCATTTACTTCATAGCTTTCATCAGTTTTCATAGCATGTACATTATCATTATTTGATTTATTACTTGAATTTGAGACTGTTATTTCGAAGGCATTGTCATTAATATCAGGCTCATAAAGTTTAATATCGGACTTGTTAGCATTTTTATCATCAGCTGGAGGTCTAGAAAAGAAATCGGCAATTAAATTTAATTTTCCTGGCAAATATTCAATTTTACAGTTATATGCAGAAATATTTAAAGCCCAAAGCTGAATTCTTTTGTTTTGCATAGGTGCTTCTAAAAGATATTTTAAAGGTTTATGGTCTGTAAATATAGTAAACTCTGCATTATGTAAATAAACATCTAATTTTTGTAACGCATAATGAATACTGAATGCTTCTTTTTCTATGGTACTATACTTTCTTTGAGATTCACTTAATTTATGAGATAAGAAGTATATAGGTTTTTCAATACCAGATTTGTCACATTTCTGACTTAAACATGCTCCGACCACTAAATCTGAGGAGACCGTGTATAGAATATAAGGCTTATTTGGGTCTGGGAATGCTAAAAGTGGAATACGTGTTAACATTTTCTTTAATTGTTCAAAACTTTCTTGACATTCTTTTGTCCATTTAAACAAAACACGTTTTCTTGTAAGATTGATTAGAGGTTCAACAATTTTAGAATATTTAGGGCAAAATCTTCTATAAAAACCAGCAGAACCAAGTAAAGATCTGACATCTTTAACACATTTTTGTACCGGAAGTGACCTAATAGCTTTTACTTTTTCTGGGTCTGGTTTTATACCTTCATGATCAATTATAAAACCAAGGTACTTTGTTTGTTGCTGAATAAAACTGCACTTTTTCAGTTTAAGTTTTAATTTATGCTCTTTAAGCTTTGAAAATACTGTCTGTATATGTGATAAATGTTCATTTAATGACTTCGAAAATATTAGAATGTCGTCAAGATAACTGACAGCAAATGCTTCTAAACCTTGTAAGACATGTGACATGAGTTCTTGGAAAACTCCAGGGGCAGAAACTAGGCCAAAAGGAACCACATTATATTCGAAAAGTCCTTTGAATGTCGTAAAAGCTGTTTTTTCCTTGTCTGATTCATGTACGGGTATCTGCCAAAACCCTGAGCGCATGTCTAGTGTTGTAAAATATTTTGAAGACCCTAGTAGTGTTAAAATATCGTCAATTAATGGGAGAGGATATGATGTTGGCTTTGTAATTTTATTCAATTGTCTAAAATCAACACAAAACCGTTTACTGCCGTCACGTTTCCCGACAATAACAACAGGAAATGAATAAGGGCTATGACTTCTTCTTATAATATTAGCATCTAACATCTCATCGATTGCGTCACTCATAAATTTTCTATTGTTTAAAGGTGTGCGATATGGGCTTAATTTGATTGGAGGATGATTACCTGTTGGTATTTTCATGGTTACAGTATCTGTCTGTGATAATTCAGAATCTTTATTTGCGAAAATATTTTTATTCTTCCTTAATAAGTCTCTAACAATATTAAAATGCTCTGAAGGTGTATGAATATCACGTTCGAAATCGTTGTTAAGAGGGGAAGTTGTTCGAAGAGCCTCTGTGACCGAGTTAATGCTCTCAACTTCTGAAACTTTAGCAACTACTGAATCTCGTTTCAATCTTATAGTTTTATGTGTATTATTGACAATCATAATAGGAAATCTTCTATCAGCCGAAAGTTTCATAACAGAATTTGTTATCATAAGACCTGGTTCAGAAGCAATCATTCCAGTTTCTATACTTTTTAATTCATATATTTTATCATTTTCCAAGCCTGGATTTTGTTTTAACTTAGCAGTGCACACATTGACTGTTTGAGGTTTCAGAATAACATCCTGTTTTAACCTAACAATTGATGCAATATGAATATCTTCTTCGAGGGGTACATATGTATTATTAACTCTTAAGCAGCCTAAATCAAAATATAATCTAACGCCATTTTGTGTTAACCAATCATGGCCTAAAATAATATTTCTATTCATTTTAGAAACAACATAGAATTTTTGAGTTGTTTCTGTTTTCCCTATTTGAAAATTAAGATTTATATAACCATCTATATGTAAATAATTTCCGTCAACTGAACATAAATTTATTTTCTGTTTTATAAGTTGAGGGGGATTCTTCAATTTTCTATATATTCTGCGATGCAGAAGACAAACTTCAGCACCTGAATCTACTAACGATCTGTATTTATAGTTTTCTATTTTAATCAAACACGAATTAGGGCTTCCAGCTAATGCTATACTAAATTTTGGTATTTTATCGTTCCTGTCAATGACCCCTTTGTGACAGGAACTTGCTAGTTTTCCTGAAAATTTATTTTGTTTCTGTCGTAAAAATTTTGTTTACGACATTCACGCATAATATGACCAAAATTATTACATTTCCAGCACTTAATCTTTGATTTCAAACTATTATTGCTATTATTTTTCCTAAATCGTGAAAAATTTTGTCGGTGAAATACAGAATATATTTCATTTTTCCTAAATCTACAACTACGTACATGGTGACCTGGTCTCTTACAGTACACGCAAAATTTTCTTGTATAATAATGATTAAAATTATTTGCTTTGTAATTCATGTATTTTGCGTGATTTTGAGCATTAGAAAATTTTACTCTGGCAGAAAATCTAGCTCTGAAATTCTGTTCATTCATTGCGCAAGTAATTGCTTCTTGTAAAGTTTTGGGCTTTTCTCTCATAAGTTTAAGTTTTAAATAATTATGCGCTAAATTATCCGTAAACAATTCCACTAACTGAAGTTCAATTAAACTATTATCTCCTAGTTTATAATTTTCATAAGCGGTTTCAGCACAATTAATAAATTTTTCCCCAAAAATTTGAACACTTTCTCCCAAATCTTGTTTTAAATTTCTCAAAAGATAAAATTCATGATGTAAATCTTTAATTTCCCCAAATCTAGTACTTATTTCTTCTTTTAATTGTTCCCACGAATTATGGTGATTATCACGCAAATATCTACATATAAAATCGCTTACAGTCCCTTTACTTGATTGAAATGCGACTAATTTTATTTTATTATCATCCAAACCTTTAAAAATAGCATATTTTTCTATAGATTTTATCCAGTCATTAAAATATTTAGAATTTCCATCAAAATTTTGTACTATTTCTGATAAATCCTGTGTACCTATGATAGTTGAAATATTGTTCAATTTATCTGACAAATTTTCAAAAATTGTAGCTATATCTTGATCTGACATCTTCAAAATTAGCAAATTACAGGTATATAAACGATCACTCACCTTTAATTTTCTGTTACAGGTACTTCGTTGTGTCCCGCTGTCCAAAATCGTCGCTTCGACATCGCTGGTCTTAGGCGCCAAATCAACCGTTGTCGTATAACGTAGGAAGAACTCACGGATGTTACATACTTTTAATATACAAATACAAACACACAAGTGAACGAGTGGAATACCAAAGCTGAACCCCCTCTGACATTTGAGAATAGTATATATAATATCAACCTGTCCTAAGGACATTTTATAATGTATATAAATACCCCAGCAAACATGCATATATGGGACCCATATGGGCTATATCTAGGCAAGCCCATATGGGTATGCCCATATTGGACCTATATGGGACCAATATGGGCAAGTCCATTTGGGTACGCCCATATTGGACCCATATGGGTCCCATATTACAGCACTATAAGGAAAAACGATTTTTCGTTTATTTATTTCTTTAGAACTTGTTTACTTTGAGCTATAGTGTGACCACCTTGGCATAAATTGCTATTATCTTTTATAAAAATCGTAGCATTAACATATATACAACCCATGAGGGACCCACATGGGTCCCATTCGGGCAACCCAATAAATATTAGCATGCCTGAGCAGGTGCGAGAAATTAATTTGTTTAGTTTTTATATTGGTTTTAATTTTTATAATCTAAATATAAAAATGTGTTTTTAGACTGTTTTAATTCAGAAATAATTTATAAAAATCAGCATTTGATGAAAAATTTATTTCGAGCATGCGCAGACGTGATTTCCGCTGCCGCTTAAAATCAAATTGTGTATTGAAACGTTAAATTGTAAAATTGTACACGAAAACAATATTTCATTTCAATTCGGAACATTTAACGACGATTTCGTATAACGACCTTTCATATTATATCCTTACAGATTTATTGTGTGTGTAGGTAAGTGTAAACGTCATTTATTTTTTGCTTTTGCCTTTGCCATGTAATTTCGCGATAGTTTTTGTCAGTTTAATTTGCGACATTTTATAGAATTTACGCCCACTATTAGGCACTTTAGCTGAATTTATGGATGTGTATAGTTAACTTGTTATTGTTGAATAACTTAACTGTGACGAAGTCGACACTAACATTTTAATAATATTGTTTCTATCTAGACTAAATTTTAAGAGATCCTTTTTTAAAGGGACACCATCATTTGAAATCCAGTGACCCCTCCTAGCCTTAGAAGTCCCTTCCATTTTGTACCAATATTTCATTCATAAGCATTTTAAAATATTAAATGCAAATACTTATTATTACAAATTCAAGTATTTTTTCCAAGTACCAACCAAGCCCTATGTTGCACAGGCACGAGTATCGGACCTGGGAAGAAAAAATATGACTCGATAGATAATTAAACCTGTGTTCATCTTTAAAAAGTCAAAAACCGAAAAAAATTGTAAATTATACCCCCCTTTAAAAACATACTTTAAGTTAAGAGAAGGCCAGAAACTCCAGATTCGAGACTGCAAGCAAGGGATTCACTTCCCGGGCCGTTGTGAAAACAATTGTCCAGACAATTAAAAAAATCTTTTATCACTTTCACGTTTGTATTAAGCTTCCAAATGGGACCGACCCCAAGTCTTTAGCCCTTCCCGTTCATGAAATATCTATCAAGGAAACAAACGCATTCGTGCTAAAAATCCTTGGTAGACAAAATTGCGGCACAACAATTCGGTACGTAAACATAGACTAGTACATGTTTGCCAGCCGATTACGGGTCATAATCTTATTGTCACTTGGCGCAATAACTCACTTAATGTCTATGTATTTTATAATTACTTATTAATGTATTTTCATTTTATTGTAAATAGGCCATCAAAAAGGCTGTATGAATCGGATAGTGGCACTGATGAGAATGAGACAGACACAGAGAGTAGGCCACCACAAGTTATTGACCAAGCAACAACGCCCAAAGAGTCACAAAGCCTACTTTCATCTCCGCCTCGCTTATCTGCACAGGCATTGCGAGAGGCCAGCAGTGATGTGCAAAGTGCTTCTCCAATACAAGGTGCTTCTGATACACCCTTCCGTGGGCAGATTATTGGGCCCAGTAAGTACAAACTTCGGAGCTATAAATATATTTATTAATACAGTACATACTTATAAAATGTTATATTCTCAAAACAAGTCAATAAATGTTATAACAAGCTGGATTGAGTGACACAGCCAAAAATGGAAAGTTTCACCTTGTGACGCCCCTAGTTAAAAAAATATTCAAAAAAAAATTGATGATTACTTGTGTTAGTCTTTATCATGATGTGAATTTGTGCGCATATTCTTGCCTGACCCCACTACTGTTATCCAAAGTTACGGTCCCTGGAAGAGTCAAGAATGTTTATTTTCACCAAATGACATGCCTAGGCTCAAAAATATGTTAAGTTTAATTCATGATTTCTTATCATTTTCACATTTTGTGACCTTGCACACTCAACAATCCTTTTGAGATTTTAGCGTTAATTACTGTTAAAGCCAAGGAAAAATTTAAAATACTGGATTTTTTTCATTTGAGCCGGGTCATGACAAAACCAACATAATGGGTTTCAGGGTTGTCATTAAGAGGCGGCAGGAGGCCAAAATGCCTGTCTCAAATGCATTATGGGCCGCCTCAAAACTAAGAAAACACTCTTTGTTATGCATGATAAAGACAGAAATGACCGCCTCAAGTTCAAAACAAACCTTCTGCAAAAAATGTTAATGACAACCCTGGGGTTTGCGACCAGCATGGATCCAGACCAGCCTGCGCATCTGCGCAGTCTGATCAGGATCCATGCTGTTCGCTATCAGTTTCTCTACTTGTTATAGGGTTTGTAAGCGAACAGCATGGATCCTGATCAGACTGCATGGATGCGCAGGCTGGTCTGGATCCATGCTGATCGCAAACGCATTATGTTGGTTTTGTCGTGACATGGCTCATTTGTAGTTCACATAGCTCTAAAAGTATATGGCCTAGAATTATGAATCCTTTTTTTCAGCTGCTGTTACACAGATTCTCCGAGTCTTGGAGACAATGCGAGAGAAGAATCGTGAAATTAAGAGGATGGTGCAGCGAATGCTGTTAAGGTCAGCAGCAGATGACCAACTGTGCAACTTCCGAAAGATATCTCATTCCCTATTCGTTATCCTGAGCAGATGGAAGCATTCGATGAGCTTCTGGGAGATCAGACAATGCTCTCATCTGTGGTAAGCTCCATTAGTAACTGAAAAAAGTATACCCCATATCCACTGGCCTAAAAGCGAAATAACATAATGGTCTGTGGTGAGCACTTGATGATAATGTATAATCATTCTGCTATATTTATGTTGGAAAATATTGCACAGTGGACAAACACTTTGCTGCATTAATTTCAGGATTAAAAACTGGCATGTTTTAATTTTTTGATTCATATTGACACAGTTATGTTATTTATATATGCTATAATAGCCATGAGCACAAGACATGGGCAGTTGGCCTCGTTTTCAACATTAATTATTAATTAGGACAAGACAGTCAATTCATTAATCAAAATGCTGGCAGCTTTCAAAATACCAGGAAAATGACTAGTACCCACAAAATCCAGGAATTGAGCTGTTATTATATTATCAAAAATTATTCTGTTGATATTGAATAAACTCTTGTATAAAAAAAACAATGATAATGTGCCCCATAACACTCGGTGAAGGGGACAAACATAAAGGCACAAGTCACTAAGGTGTTGTCCTAGGCTGTAAATATATGAGGAAAGATCTTTTAATTTGTCAATCCAAACAGTTTTCTTGGCAGATCATGTTTTTGAGGTCTAGTTGACAATTATTTGTCATTTGGTGACTTGCAGCCCATCACTTAGTAGTGTTAAAATTAACATTAAAAAAGTTTATGTTCTGCTTTATTTAAGGTGCGGTTCCTCTCAATGTTTGGTATGGCAGATGTACGGGAAACTGTTGACCGCTTGATGAAAGAAACCATGTCAAATGAACTGGCAAGAATGTACAATATGAAGTGGCTGAAGGGGAAGAAAAAGTTTGTGGGCCTCTAGAAACTGATAGTACTGTATAGTAAGTGATTTTTTACAAATTTGCAAAGTGGTGTCTTCAAAATAGATATATTATCCAAGATCTTTTTATTGTGTCTTCGGGTATTGCTTTAATGAAGGAAAATGCTTGACTAGCTTTTATGGAAATTAATAAGAGAGAATATTTTACATGCTGTGTGGTTTTGATCCCATGCATTGTGTTGTGATGCATAATATAAACAGAAATCACCTTCCTGTAAAGCAAGTTATTTGCTTACCTTAACATTCTTTACTGATACACCGATAAGATGATCTCAGCTTACAACTGACTGCAGCGATATCACAGAAATATTGTTAAAAGATATGTAAAACCAGGAAACAAACATCTATATTTGGTAAAACATACCAGAATTAGTTTATATTCCAATTTAAACTGCTCAAAATGCTACAAGGTGGCTAATGACCTTTGAATGGTTTCAATACCTTCATTTCACTTCATTTAATTCTTTAAGGATAAGAATGCTTGTTTTGTAGAATGTGTCCAAAGGAACTTGCCGACAAAGGCTGCAACGAGGAAGGATGTTGAAATAGAGGTTTCAAAGTGGCTGGCTAGGGCGCGGGACCGCGATGGGGGAAGGAAAGCTAGAAACAAGGTGTCAGAGACCTTACCTGAAGAAAATGAAGGAAGTGACAAGACATGTTTTTAATTCAAAAATGCAAATTTATAGAGGATATTTGTTTGTTTGTGTGTAAGATGAAATTTTATATCATCAAGAGAGCTTTAAAAACAGTATTCTCATGAGTGGCTATGCGCTCGTGAGAACACTGTTTTTTAAAGTTCCTTCAATGATATAAAATTACATCTTACACAACAAACAATAAAGTGTCTTTTTATTTTATGCTCATGAAATTTCCTCAATATTAACGTTAATATTAAATCTGTTTTCACCACTGTTAACATCAATTTTAGTTGAATTTATGTCCAATTTCTCATAAATACAGGAAGTCTTGGGCTGAAAAATAAGTTTGACAATCAACGTTGAATAGCCATGATATTATTTATTGAATTCAAAAAATTTGAATGATGATAAAATCTTTAAAAAGTAAGTCTTGTCATAGAAAAGTTTGAAATTTTAATCATTTCACTGTGAAATTATCAAATATATTTTTCACGGATACATCAGTAATACACTCAAAAGCATTAAAATAATTGACTTTTATTTTAAATTTTCAAACCTTTACTTCATCTGCATATAAGTTATTCCACTGATTGAAAGTCAATATGTATCAAGGTATTTTTAAAATGTGATAAGGGTCAGAACTACAGTAAGCGGCTCATTTGTTTATCTTGTTATACTTTTTGTTGCTAATTTTAATGTTTGAGGTCATCAGCATAGCATGTCTTTCTTGTAAATGCAAAATTCTTGTCTAGTCAAATTTTGCCTTCTAGTCAGTATATTCTGCTGCTATGTTATGTTTGTTGTTGACATTATATGCTGTTTTTCTGTTGTCTATATGCTGTTTTTTTTTTTTTCATTAAACATTGTTACTGCATGGAGGAAGGTAGTCTAGTACTGGTGTAACTCTCCAGAAACGATGGTTAGGAAACTACCCGCCTATATGACGTAAAAGGCGTAAAATGAAACAAACAAACAAAAAACATTGTTACTATTTAAATCAAGACATTAAATGCTTGGGGAATGTTTTTGATACTGATCAATACAATTATAACATCTTGTCAAAACTTGACACTAACAGGGAACACATGTATTGATATGGTATTAACCTTTAAAATAAAGTTGAAATACTTTACAATGATGATTCTTGTAATCTTTATTGTTGTTATTGTTGAAACTTTGATAATATCGGAGAAATTACTGAAACACTGACAATTTTTTTAATGAATTTCTTCACAACAAATTTGATCTTTGTGTGATATCACATTTTAATTATTATTGATTTTTACAAACTTGTACAAACTATTTTTTACTTTTCATCAGCTGCATATTTTGTTTACATGTCTATAAACAGTATTTCAATGTGCCAAGATTTTGTGTATTATATTTGTTACTTTTCATTAGCTGCATATTTTGTTGACACGTCTATTAACAGAATTACAACCGTGCCAACCTTTTGTGTATCATATTTGTTACTTTAGCTGCATATTTTGTTAACACGTTTATATAAACAGTATTACAACCGTGCAAACCTTTTTTGTATTACTTTTTGTTACTTTTCATTAGCTGCATATTTTGTTGACAATTACAACAGTGCCAACCTTTTGTGTATTATATTTGTTACTTTTCATTAGCTGCATATTTTGTCCACACGTCTATAAACAGTATTACAACCGTGCCAAGGTTTTGTTAATTATATTAATTTTTTTTCATCAGCTGCATAATATTTTGTTTACACATCTATGAACATTATTACAACCGTGCCAAGGTTTTGTTAATTATATTAATTTTTTTTCATCAGCTGCATAATATTTTGTTTACACATCTATGAACAGTATTACAACTGTGCCAAGGTTTTGTTTTATTATATTTGTTACTTTTCACGAGCTGCATAACATTTTTTTCTTCAGCACTACCATACCAAAGTGTAATACATGGTTGTAATGAACAACTTTTTATATTAATTGATGTAGATCTATATCATTTGAAAATGAAAGTAATTGGTAGATAGAAATTTGTAATGAATTACAGTAAATGTATAATACTTTTTCTATGAATTATGTAGAAAGTTAAAAAGATATTTGGGGTCATACTGTTGATTCACTGAAATTTAAACATTATACACATATATTTCTTGGAGTTCCAAAGACCTTCTGTAAAGTTTTACCAGTGTCTAGCATAAGTTTCATTTTTCCTTATAGTGATCTGTAAGGTATCTAATGTTATAAAACTGCATTTTTAATTATTTTGTTCGTACATTATAAACAGTTTTCCATTACATGTTGCTTATTTTATAGTGTACCAAAGTAATATTTACTACATAGCACTTTTTGAATAATAATTAATATTTCAGTATTTTTGAATTAAAAACTATGTAGTCAAAATGAAATTCTGTGGATTTACAAATATGTACAGTTTACTCGGATTTTTATATTGTACACTTTTCTAAGTTTATTTACATAAGTAAAGGTTTCTTTGTTGACATCAGGCGTCCACAGAATGTATTGAGAATCTGTATATATATATGATATACACTTACCATAAGTGAGATTACTAAATAAAGTTACATTGTTAAAGCATATACATTGTGTATTGTTTTCTTGCATGATCATATAGGCTTTGTGCCATAATCTGTCTGTTCCAGGAAACAGAATGAGTTAAAACATCACTTGAATATTTAACGCAAGTACAAGAATCATGCTCTGTAGCAAGCGGTTGCTATCTTAACGTCCAGCAAACTTATAATTGAAGTAATTGAAAATAGATCTACCCCGGAATTCAAAATCTACCCATAATGGAAGTATCTGGGCTGCCCATTTGAAACCCATATTTAGTACAAGGGCTGCCCATATGGGGCCCATGTGGGGCCCATATTGTGTACATGGGCTGCCTAGATGGGTCCCATGTGAATCCCATATTGAGTATAAGGGCTGCCCAGATGGGACCCATTTGGAACCCGGTTGCACTTCCTATATGGGGCCCATATGGGCAGCCCAAATGGGACCCATATAGGTGCCCATATGGGCCCCACATGGGTCCCATATAGAATGCTATCTGGGACACACGTTTTAGAGTTACATATATAAATCATCCTGACATAAGGTCAGTCCGTATGCATCTCTTGCACTATAATACTCATAAATCATGTCATGTTCCATAGTGCACATTAAGAAATAAAAACCTTATTATATGTAAATACATGTTGACTTGTCATTCTTTTTGAATATAGCGTGTATGACTCATTAGCCTGTGCAACCAGCTATACGACAACGCAAACAAATGTTATCCTTTCAAAAGCTAGATTAATCAGAAATGCCAATTCATTTAAATTCTATCGTTACAATTTTCTTAAGAGAAAAAATCGGACCTTTCTCATAATTGTTATATTATTAATAACACTGAAAGGATTTTCTGTTGCTACGCAATAGACATTACATTAATGCCGTCTAGGAATATTTGTTCTGATTGCTGCTTGAATTGGTTAGTTTTCTAGAATCATTCGAATAAGGAACCATTGCGAGCAATTAAAACTAAGATGTGACGGTGTAATTATTTAATTGGTATATCGTACATATTGGGAGATAAATTGTTTTACCAAGGTGCATTGTTATGATATTTTCACCTGATCGCTAAGTATGTGTTAATTATGTACAGAATCATCATTAACAGAATATACTGTGCTGGGTTTAAAGGATAAACAATTTATAAGATTTAATACCCAGTTCTTGGTAATGATGTTATAGAAACACGAACTAGATCGTGATTTTGCAGGAACTTTGAGGTTTTATATAGACATAAACAATATGTTTAAAGGAATCGTCACAAACTGAGATCATTAATGAAGTTTAACTTTGTTTTTTTTTGGAATTGTTCGTTTAATTATTTGATAATTTTGTACATTCTTTGTTTTTATTGCGTTCAATGCAATGTTAACATCAATTTTATTTCAACAGTATCAAATTAAGAGCAACAATAGCATAATCAACAAAAACAATAACAACACTACCATTTTTCTTAATATATGTCAAAAGATATTTAAAAACATGTTCTGTGATTTTTTTTAAAAAAAGTGTTTTATTTACTAGATAACTTTATAATGAAATAGCTCATAAACAGCGTCAACGTTTTTGGCTTCAAAATGATAAATGGTTGATAAATGAATTTATATTGGTATTGCCTGCTAAATGATGATTTCATTTCATGTATTACTCTATTGTACAATCAACCACGTTCTTCAAACGAGCACGCCAATGCTCTTTCCACGTTCTCCACAATCAATTACAATATCAAGTGTAAAGTATAACTATATCTCTATGGTTGAATATCAGTGTTCACTAAGATAAGATAAGGATGACGATCAAATGATCCTTTTAATTATCATTGTTTTATTAAACTTAAACTGATTGTTTTTTGCTAAAATTGAATGATCTATAACCATAATGTAAAATATTGCTGATATGCAAAGAATCAATCCTATGTTAGGAAGAAACTGGCGAATATCGAAAAAAAATACAAAAAATGGATCAAACTGACAGAGGATCAATTTTAGGATAAGTATCAATATTGGGTATAACTATAAAATTCTTACATATCTTAAACCAAAAATTAATTGATTCTAAAATTTCATTAACATGATATTTCAATAAGGTCAATTTTATCAAGTTTTATATTATATATTTCATCCTTGACGATAAACAATGGAGAATGTTTGAGTTTTTAAATTTGACCCTGATCCTTAAATCTTAGTGGACACGGTTAAAGGTGTTGAAGGAAAAATTATAACAATGATATATATCCGATTATTTTCGTGTCCCAATTTCTACAAGAATGTTTTACAAATATTTGAAGAGGACTTTTAAAGGAAAAATCTGTTAATGCGGCAGTTTAGCCAAGAATCAAACCCGTCATATTTTGAACAACATAGCTAATTGGGAGTTTGTTGTCATCCCCATTGATGTAACTATATGCACTGCAATTGAATGGGCGTGACATTTGCTGAAATGTATTTTCAACACAGACCACATGTTCTGATTGGACCGGGTATGACAAATTAATTTATTTATTGTACATGGACAGAAGTTGTGGTGATAGTGTGATGGAAAAGTACCTGTGCTTCCAGAATCTATTGTCAGTGAGTTTCGGTGGTTTATTTTTTGTGTGGAAAAGTAGACGAGCACACTTATTGTCTGCATCTATTTAACTGAATACATTTAAATGTTGGTCATATTTAGTGTAATAAGGAACATTCACAAAATAAACATCACGCACTCACAATATGAGCACCACTCTTTGAGCCTACCTTTCATACAGTGGTTTTCTGATTTCATATAAATGTAAATCAGTGCTGGTGTGTGTGGCAAAAATTCGCTTGAGAGAGATCGACCTTACAGGAATTTATCCCATGTACAGTTAGTAATTACAACATGATGTGAATTATATACTATGCAAAGTCGAATACCAGGTCATTCCATCTTCTCAGAATTAAGAAATTTTTACACAGTATTGAAGGACTTGCAGAAGACGAAAACATAAAACTATTTCAAGAAGTGCACAATTTCATCTCAAGCAGTAGAAAATTTACCTTATTTGTTTACACATGTACTATATTTATTTTCATATTTAGTTTATTAAAATCCTGCTGAAAATCAAGGTTTGGTGCGTTTATTCTAGTGGAAAAATGTTAATAATTTTCCCCATTATTTAATTATTGCCCACCCGTCGTAATTTCTTTACACATTTTTATACATCCATCTATCAATGACAAACTTGTTGATCGGTATTTTTTTATTTAAGATTTTCTTAACCATGTGTTCAAACCTAAATGTTGCAAACCTAAATGTTGCACATCGCCCTACTTTGGTACACATTTATACAAAAGTATTTTAAAATACATTCATAATAAAAAGTAATGAACCAGATTAGGTTCAGACGGAAAGACAGCTGGATGAGTTAAAGAATTGAAACATCTACCTAAATGATTAGCACCATATTTCGTTGGTTTAGTTTTACGTTAAACCAACACAAAAGAGGTCATATGGCGACTTTAAATTTGACTGCTGGTCAAAAACATCAGACGTCTCTCCATGCAATGATTCAGGCCTTCAGTAGAACCGTGGACATTCCATAAACACTTCGATTTAATGAATAATTCAAAGTCTCTGGGGGAATTGGAACCTAAAGTTTTGAGGGAGAGGTGTCTTTGGTGTCAACGGCCTTAAAATGCATTGCCTCTAGAAGCGCCAAGTATTTCAATGACATCAACATCGAGGAAACATATTTAAAGAAGAGTAAAAACAGTTACAGTTTTAGAAATTATTTGTATGTTTTATATGCAATTAATGACTGATTTGCAGTATTTATCATCGCTTTTTTGTGTGTGACTCACGCAGTTTTGTATATTCTGACCTACTGTAGGAAATGTTTGTGCACTTGACAATATTTAATTTTTTCATTTTCATTACATGTTTTTTTTTAAAAAAAACACAAACAAACAAACAAAAAACATGAAACCTTACATGCACTTTAAAGCATGCTGCGTAAACAACTCGGCCATTATCACCTTATATGCGATAGACAAATCTTTGGATGATATTAACAAAAATGATTTTTAAATCGCTTCCCTTTATGTTTAGATTTCATTGTGACCTAATTCAAGATGTAAATTGAGATTGAGTAGTAGCTTCGAAAGAACGCAATTCATAAAAATATATTAAAAGACAGTACTTTGTCTTGAGATTTCACACAATCATCGATGGTAATTATGTGATTTTATTACACCTTCAAATAGGCTATTGTGTTTACAAAACCTTATTTGAAATGAATGCCGCAAACAATTATTTGCATGATTTCAATGTTTTCTTTTAACCTTGTTGTAAAGAAATATAATTCAGAAAATGGTAACGAAAGGGGATCTATTCTAATCACAATTTAGAACATTTTAAGAAACAAAATATATTTAGATTACTACTTTCAATTTTCTGCTGAAAATATTACGAATATCTGTTTTAAATCTATAAGAGGTAATAAAGTTTTTAAAAAAAGACAAACGTCTAAATGTTACAAATTTAAATATATACAAGTTTTGTAATTTAAAGTGTAAATATATTTTTCTTCATTTGGTGAATGTTTCAGAATGTTCTTGTGATGTTGACTGTACAATGCATGAGGACTACTGTTTTCCTAAAACATCACAAATTAATCCACTTGTAAATACGAGTGTTCAAGATTTTCAAAATGGACGTTCCTGTCTGTACCCAATGATGCCACAGCCTTCAGAGAAGCAAAGAACTTTGCATCAGTCGTATTCGATGATATCCTCTGTCGGGAAAGAAATCCTTGACAGTTCGATTAACAAATCAGATACTTCCTGTGGGGATTCAAGTGTAGCTCCCTGGGGTAGTTAATATTCCGTCTTTTCGGAAAAATCTAAACAAATTTATAAAAATATGCACTGCGCTCAAGCAAATGAGATCACGGATGGAGTACGATGGGATGTTTTAATTAACTGCGACTCCAAAAATATTATCAATGCTTTCATTGGTCTGGAACCAAATGCAATTCCCAAACACTGCAAAATAAATTTCTTTATTCTGGCAATAGTGATGATTTAAAGAAATCAAAATGTCACTTTCCTCTCATTGACAACACCCAGAATTTCCGATGCCCTATGGCGTACGTCTTTCTAAGAATGATATTGTATCGTTATGCACAAGAGGACTTATGTCGCCATATCGAGCAATAAAAATGTACGCTAATGTATTTTGTCATATTTGTAACGGCGAATACTACAGTAGTTATTTTTTATTTTGCCTAAAGCTACCTTAATACAACACAACAGGTGCGGATCAAAGGGGTTCACTGCTCTGATTGACAAAAACTTTATAGATGAACTGAATGATAACAACATTGTCAAAGAAGAAGCCATACCAGAGGCGTGTTTTCTAGATAACTTAAGATAAAACCATGCCATGACTTAAACGTACTTTGTATGTCTACCTTGTAAATCACTAAGAATAACCGTCCTAAAACTTGTTGGCGTTATCACCGGGCTGTTGAGAAGTAAAGAATTCGCAGTTTGACTGTAAACAAGATGTTTTAAAAGAAAGTATGTGAAAATTTTAACAGTTTATTCGTTGATTTGTAGAAATTGACCAGAATTCACCTTTGTTTACACGCATCGATTGGACGTCGAAACGAGATGCAATGACATTTCAGTGAAAATTTGGAAACTTGTTCGTATTTTGGAGCATTTTTGAGGGATTTCGATGAAGTAAAAAGTGTTAATGATAGGAATAAATCATTCCCTAGAGACGACCACAAAGACAAAATAGTGATTCTGGTGTATTTTTACAGAACAGTTTTTGTTTGTTTTGCATGATTGGTTTTTCTCTCGTTATGGGCCTTTATTTTTTATATACAGTATTATGAGCGTTTATGGGGGGGTTTAAAATAATTGTGTCTGGTGCCTGTGGCAAAAATAGACAGCAATAAGTCATATACTTCAAGAAAATATAGAAACAAAAGCTTCCCTTCTGTCAAAACAGTAAAGCATTCGTATTTCTCTGAAACCCAGGTATGTAGATGTGGAAAATGTTATTCGTTGTAAGACATAAAGGAGGAAAATAGCTAAATTCAGAAATGCTACCGGTTTGAAGGGTATCCTTTCTCTTAATCATGAAACAATTTTAGTTAATGCAGTAATCAGAATCTATATACGGCATTTATTTTGTCTATATCACCGCTGTGATTTCATTGGCATCTGATTCAGATATCCCAATTTATGTTTTGTTCTTGTCTACATGCCTATTGAAGTATTTCACAAATGTTATATACATTTACTATTTTATTTATTTTTATCCGACTGTGTAAGAAGCTATAGCTATTATATATAGATACACAATCTAATTCGTTTCTTGCTCAAGGACCTCTGGTAAAGACTTTAACCCACATGGCGGATCATATTCCGGCGCGTTGTCCCACTCCACCAAAGTTGTTATACATTTGTTATTTTATATATTATTAAAACGTAATAAAATGTTCCTTTGACTTTTACCGACGCGTTATCCACTAGGCCTAAGTTGTTATACATTTATCTATATACATGTATTATTAAAACGTAATAAATTGGTCCTTGTGCAGTTTTAAAATAACAAAATTATATTTAAAGGCATATTATTCCAAAGCAATGCTTTAATTTATGTCTCAAAAGTTTTCATTTTAGTTATAATTTTTATACTGTCTTTTAGTTTCCTAAAAGGACACATTGGCACAATACCTAAACAACTCTGTATTCATTGCTTTTTTGTAGCATTTTAGTAGAGTTAAAGTGATATAGTATTTTTTGTATGAGAGTCAGATTTCTTCTTCGTTTTGCTGTTATGCTTGAAAAAGTAGCTAACATTTGATATAGCTTTTGTTTTATTTAGTCACACGTTCAGTATACATTCTATTAAATTAGGAACCATGCGAATGAAAATACAAAATGAAACTTCCATAATTCTTGCCACCACAGTTAAAAAATGTCTTAAGCTGCATTTTCTTACTAAATGGAATAGACTACTTAAAAAATAAACAAATAAGTAAATAACGTTATTTTGTTTCAAATTGACCTGTAACATGAGGTTCATGACCAGGTTCAATATAATAGGGTCTTCGTATCTCTTGGTTTAATTCCATTTAATCTTTTTGAGATTTCTCTACGTTTATTTTTTTCATTCCTTTTATGTATGCTTGATAAAACATTGCACTCATTTATTTATACTTTGAAAATCATTATCAAACTAGACACAACTCGGACAATTTTAAAAAATTAAAACATGACCATAATACCAATTAAATAAAATAAATAATCCTATTTGTTCAAATTTGGACAGAGCCATGAGGCCCATGACCAGGTTACCTGTATTTTTCAAGTTGATCGTTTGGGCTTTTCTACGAGTTCCGTATTCATTACTTCTTGCCAACATTATCTCTTACTGACTCTGTGATATTTGCGGTAGCCATCACACTTCAAACTGAATAGGTGAACATTCACTGCTATTCATGATTCGTGGACTTATACCGACAAAAAAATCCAAAATATCTTCTTCACTTTTTAGAGCAAAAATTGATTTATTATCTTTTTTAAGTAATAATATGAAAAATGTATTGCAACTAATTTTATGTCTTCTCTGCCATATGCTCCATCGATTTCTTATCATTCTCGGGTGCCTGCTTGGGGACTGAGGGACAATGTTGTCTATCTCAAGTTTTTCACTTCGTTTTATTATAAAGGCCTACCAGATTTCATTCATAAACATTTTTCCAGGTGTAAACATCTGCTTCGAATAATAAATCTATCAAAGCGGATAGGCAAAAACATTCAGGTTTGAAGGTTTAGTCGAAAAGCGTCTTTAATGTTAATTTGTTAATGCGCTTTTGGTATGGTATTGTAACTTTTTTTTTTTTCTAGTATTTTTCAAAAGATGGTGAAATTACTAACATGTTATACTGTAATGACATATGCATTTGATGAGTTTTTTTTAATCTTAGTACTATCTACAAAGGAAACAGATATTCCTACATCTTAATCGTTAAACAAAAATAGTTAAAGTTTATGAAAGTTAAAAATAAAAAAAAAATAGTCTAAGTTACAAAATCGTTTGCTTTTCATGTGTGTAATTTTGATATTATATTAATTCATAGGAGCTTGTGATTGTGGCGGAAATTCTAAATTCTAATCCATGCAACGACCGAAATTAAAGGCCCACATTATGCGTCATATAAATACCATATTTTTTTTAATTATTTAGAAATGTGTTTGAAATATTATTAAAAATGCTTTAATAAAGGATTTAGAGAATAGTAAATGTTTAACAAACCAAAAAAAATAAGGTTGCTCTTAATGTGCAGTAATTTGTGTCGTAAAAATAGAAAATGTACGCAAATGTAGTTTTTAACTTTCTAAAAAATACTCCTTCCCACTATGGACTGTACCAAATGCCAAACAGTTGCAAAAGAAGTAAAAGATAGGTCGAGATGAGTATTTTCTTTTTGAAACTGTAACAGGATACCAAAATAGAAAGCTTCTTGATAAATAAAAATAATAAAATTTCTAAGGCATAATTGGCCTTTAAGAAGCCCTCTTTACTCTCTGTCTTGTCTGTATATTTTAAAAAAATACTGTATTAGTTACTTTATTTTAATACAGATGATTAAGTTTGTACTTTTATAAAATTTTAAAATTTTTCCCTTTTTTATTTTTCTTTTTATTTTGGGGTTTTTTATGCCTTTTATGTTTTTGGACAAAAACTTACAATTATTTTTAATCCCCAAAAGGTAAATTCCCGGGTAAAAAAATAGAATGTTTTTAAAAATTTAAAGGAAATATCACATTTTGTCCTTTAAGGGAAATTTGGGGATTTTTATTAAAAATTATTCTGTTTTATGGTGATTATTTAAATTTACACTATATGTTTTAAAAAAATAAAAAGCAAGTAATAAAACTAAAAACAGAAAAGTCTTATTATTTTTTTTCTGAGAAGGGGAAAAATTGCTCCCAAAAAAAAGAAAAGTTTTAAAATTTGAGGTTTTGGGAAAAAAAGTTGAAAAAGTATTAAAACCAAAAATACTTTAAGGTGGGGGCCATTTTTTCTATTTTACCGAACATGTTTAACAATATTATTGTTTAAATTAATTTTTTATCAAAATTTATTACAGTTTGAACAAAAAAAAACTAAAAAGGTGATCTAAGAGCATTTGTTAAAACTATGATTCATTCCTTTTTTTAACGGGTTAAATTTCAAGGTTATTAAATGTTTCATAAGAACATTAAATTGGCTGAAATAATGCGTTTTTAAAAAAATCGTAATTTCGAAAGGTAAACGATACAAACAAGGGATTTTGGGCTTTCATGTGAAGTTAAAGTCCTAAATATATGTTTAAAATGTTAACTGAGGACAATTTTTTTTCAAACTAAAATGTCCTAAACTTATGACTTTTAAATGTTTAAGGGACTGTTCCCAATTTCTGTAATAGTTTTATGCAGGCGAACAAAAAAAAAAAAAAAAAAAAAAAAAAAAAAAAAAAA
>NW_026861473.1:0-15479 GCF_026571515.1 Ruditapes philippinarum | reverse complement strand
CATGGACCTGATTCTTGATCCATGCTGGTCGCAAACGCATTATGTTGGTTTTTTTGCATGACAGCGGCTCAATGTAGCATGCTTTTTGAAGAGGATTGGTCTACAATAGGCACGATTTTGCAAGAAATATTTTCAATATTGATAAAAGCAATAGAAACTTACGTATCATTTGGATATTCTTACAAAATATTTTTGGACATAAAATGTTAATCTAGTTCTACATGATTTATTTCTTCCTTCGTCATATGCAATCTCGAAAATACAATTCTGCATGCAACGGAAGCATTTTCACTTCGACCGGGGCTAGTTTGGGACGCCTGAAACATGCCGCAAGAAAGGACACACTGTGTTGATATTTTGCATACGTGACCTAAAGTGGTGATTGCATCAATGTAATCTGTTTGTGGGCAAAATAAATAAAACAATAGTATAATACCTGTAATGACCGCGATAAAACGCAGTCAAACATACGACTTGTAGGTGAAAGCCCGTACGCAAAAGATTCTGATCTTAGATTGAATTTTAATTTAATATTTCTTGAATAAACTTCTCGTGTGGTATGTCCGCATTTCAAGGCTTATGTCGTAGTTCGAGTCCACGAGATTTTGGTTTGTGCTCAATACAAAAACGAGATCAAAAAGGGACTCTTAGGCGATAAATTACAATCGTCAAGTTATATTACTGATTTAGATGACTTTAGACATGGTACCTTCGGGAGCTTTTAACATAAATTTAGATAATTTAGACATTTAACGGTAGTGGGTTGTGACATTTGACGGTAATTGAAAATGGTGGCGACATTTAAATGTATATCACTACGACATTTATTGCGGGGCGCAAAATATTTTGAGACATGTATCTACGGTTGTGACAATTTAGCGGCAACATGTACGGCGACATTTAGCTGCAATGCGACAGTTGCGACAAGTAACGGCGACACACTGTAATAATATTTCTTTATTTCCGTTGATTCGGTTGACAAGCGATGAATCATCCCGAAAGCAACGGGAGACACATAATTTTATGGTCGGATGCCAGTCTCCACTGACGCCGTATTTAATGACCTTTTGAAACATGCTGCCTTTAAAAGGGGGGAAATGTTTACAATATAACGATGGGACTGTTTTTATAAACAATAATACCTGAAACAGCTTTGAGGAAAAATATGGCGTGGCCGAGTGGCAACGGCATTCGGAACTAAAAAATCTTATCTTTACTGTGGCCTATTCAAAGATTGTCAGGGGCAAGCCCGTTGTTACCTAGAGCAGAATCTTACTTTCATTGCTTAGTACTGGCTTGGTTCCAGGGACGGACTTCCGAAACAGGTGTTACCAATAGCTAGCTTATAGCTACCACTCAACAATCGAACAAATTTTGTATAAAATTTTAAGATAATGGTCAGAAAATACTTTGGGCATTTCCCAGAAAGCGCTCTAAATTTTAAAATACTTTCCTTATTAATTTAAGCAAAAACTGTTAAATACAAAAGTTAAATTTGAAATCATGTTTTCCCCTTTTTATGACTGTCAACCTGTTATTCCCTGTGCATCAGTCAGTTGGATCTGATTAACAGGCAAAATTTGGTATATAATTTCTAAAGTAAACAATGTTTGTCTAGGAGGGTTAAGGTTTCGGTTACTTGAGGTTTGAACTTTGTATTTTCTAAAATTGTCTTAAATTGCATAGAAATTGGGGCATTCATTCCTCTTAACAATTAACAAATTCACTGCATACAGATCACATAGACAAAAAACTAACACAATGTTTGTTTATTTTAATTACGGAATCACGGGGTGCAATGCAGAACTTATTTATATGTGAGTTTTGGATTCCATTTTAGGGAGTGTTCGGGCATAAAGATATACTTTTTTCAGGCAGTTTGACCGCAAAGGTGATAATTTTAATTTTCATTGCCAGATGCCTAAAATGTATTATGACCTGTAAATCGATATATAGCGTAAACAATATTCAAATAAGACTTAACCATAGTTTAAGGATGGTAAAAATAACAATTTTACCTTGATAATTGCTTGAACACTGCATACTTAATATGTATCAGATACCATCCCACTCTATATCTAGATTTTATCATCATGAGAAATAGCACAACTTGAAATGAAGTAATTTTCTTAAAAACTGAAGAAATCAATCATCATAAATTATGTGGTACTTTGGCATGAAAATATAACTATTTTCATGTTCTATGTAAACAAATATTTCCGCTCGATGTTGTTGCAAAATTGTTCATATGGTTTTTGAACAAACAGAATTACCGACAAAGTAATTCATGTCAATAGAATCGTAACAAAATGCGAGGCAAAAATAGCATGATAAAGATTCAGCATCCGATTAAAATTTAAAGATAGCTATTTTGATATTGTGTCTTTTCTGTCCACAGAAAATTACTAAAATAATTCGTTCCAAACGACAACAAAATCGACAACAGCCAGTTCCGAAAAAAAGGGAAGAAAATGAATCTGAAAAGTTTACTTTCAAACTTATTAACTTTTGATTCTCAAGAAAAAATTGAAACAAGGTTTCCATAGCATCTTCCACTTAGTTATATATATCTTATTAAGTCTTGTTTTGTTAAAAGTTCAGTAACATGGCCAAAAACATATAATATTACTCGATTTGATCGAGACTGTGTTAGGAAAGGCACTGCAGTAGTAAAGACGGAAAACGGAAAATATCACATGATTTAATTACCGTCAGAAATGTTACAACAATAACACTGAGGTACTAAAATAATATAAAATGTTGTAGCGCCGATATATGTCCAAACGTCGAAAAAATGTCCAAACGACGATAAATGTCCAAAAATTGACGATAAATGTCTCAATCGCCGAAAAATGTCCAAAACTCCTTTAACTGATAAACGTCCAAAAATTAACGAAAAAATGTCGCAACAAATTAGGTGTTCATAAATGTCCACAAATCGGGGTTAACGATAGAATGTTAGATTCTCAACTTTGCATATGTTAATTTGTAAATTTAAATTGTATTGGATACTGTAACAATCTATCCAACTAACCCGTGATTTCACACCCTCTGGTTTACCCCCGACGTAAAATGTATCATACATTATTGTGCATGGCCAGCTGCAGATCCGGATGGGGCGCGGGGGCATTTGCCTTCTTAACTCACCGCAGCAATACGTTTCAGCATTGTTTGTGTTCTTCAATATTTTTGTGCCCCATATAGCGTTGCCATTGTCCGTCCGAGTGTCTAAGTGTCCGTGCCCGAAAGTTTGTGAACGGTATAGGGGCGTGGACAGAGTTGCATATTTCTTTACTGTCAAGTGGTCAAAAGTTAAGAAAAATATGCAACTCTATCTGGCAAACAAAGCAGTTAACCTGTATAAACCATGTGAGCTAATCAAGGGGTTAACTGCTTTGACAGTTAAAATCTGACCTACTGTTTCAACAGCGAACAGTGCAGACCTTGACAGGATGAAGCATTTGCTTGTCGGGGGATATGGTTCGACAATAACATATCAATTAACTATCAATTACTGGTGTTTAATAGCGCATTTGCGTGCAAACTGATCTGGGTCGACACTGGAGGGATGCATGTAAGTAGCCTTTCAAAACTCTGTATATATAAGGCGGTGGCCCCGCAGTGGCGTCCAGTCCACCACGCGCGAATGAGTAATAATCAAATACAAATATCTTAAATCAATGTAGCATGAGAAGGACCGTCTTCGCAGCACTTAAGAGAAAAGTCACAAAACCCATTTAACACGTGTTGTGTATATGCTTATAACGACCATTGTCGAACCATATCCCCCGACAAGCAAATGCTTCATCCTGTCAAGGTCTGCACTGTTCGCTGTTGAAACAGTAGGTCAGATTTTAACTGTCAAAGCAGTTAACCCCTTGATTAGCTCACATGGTTTATACAGGTTAACTGCTTTGTTTGCCAGATAGAGTTGCATATTTTTCTTAACTTTTGACCACTTGACAGTAAAGAAATATGCAACTCTGTCCACGCCCCTATACCGTTCACAAACTTTCGGGACGGACACTTAGACACTCGGACGGACAATGGCAACGCTATATGGGGCACAAAAATATTGAAGAACACAAACAATGCTGAAACGTATTGCTGCGGTGAGTTAAGAAGGCAAATGCCCCCCGCGCCCCATCCGGATCTGCAGCTGGCCATGCACAATAATGTATGATACATTTTACGTCGGGGGTAAACCAGAGGGTGAAATCACGGGTTAGTTGGATAGATTGTTACAGTATCCAATACAATAAATTACAAATTAACATATGCAAAGTTGAGACATCTATCGTTAACCGATTTGGACATTTATGAACACCTAATTTGTTGCGACATTTTTCGTTAATTTTTGGACGTTTATCGTTAAAGGAGTTTTGGACATTTTTCGGCGATTGAGACATTTATCGTCAATTTTTGGACATTTATCGTCGTTTGGACATTTTTCGACGTTTGGACATATATCGGCGCTACAACATTTTATATTATTTTAGTACCTCAGTGTTATTGTTGTAACATTTCTGACGGTAATTAAATCATGTGATATTTTCCGTTCCGTCTTTACTACTGCAGTGCCTTTCCTAACACAGTCTCGATCAAATCGAGTAATATTATATGTTTTTGGCCATGTTACTGAACTTTTAACAAAAACAAGACTTAATAAGATATATATAACTAAGTGGAAGATGCTATGGAAACCTTGTTTCAATTTTTCTTGAGAATCAAAAGTTAATAAGTTTGAAAGTAAACTTTTCAGATTCATTTTCTTCTCTTTTTTTCGGAACTGGCTGTTGTCGATTTTGTTGTCGTTTGGAACGAATTATTTTAGTAATTTTCTGGGACAGAAAGACACAATATCAAAATAGCTATCTTTAAATTTTAATCGGATGCTGAATCTTTATCATGCTATTTTTGCCTCGCATTTTGTTACGATTCTATTGACATGAATTACTTTGTCGGTAATTCTGTTTGTTCAAAAACCATATGAACAATTTGCAACAACATCGAGCGGAAATATTTGTTTACATAGAACATGAAAATAGTTATATTTTCATGCCAAAGTACCACATAATTTATGATGATTGATTTCTTCAGTTTTTAAGAAAATTACTTCATTTCAAGTTGTGCTAATTTTCTCATGATGATAAATCTAGATATAGAGTGGGATGGTATCTGATACATATTTAAGTAATGCAGTGTTCAGCAATTAATGGCAAAGGTAAAATTGTTATTGTTACCATCCTTAAACTATGGTTAAGTCTTATTTGAATATTGTTTACGCTATATATCGATTTACAGGTCATAATACATTTTAGGCATCTGGCATGAAAATAAAATTATCACCTTTGCGGTCAAAACTGCCTGAAAAAAGTATATCTTTATGCCGAACACTCCTAAAAATGAATCCAAAACTCACATATAAATAAGTTCTCATTGCGTGATTCCGTAATTAAAATAAACAAACATTGTGTTGTTTTTGTCTATGTGATCTGTATGCAGTGAATTTTTAATTGTTAAGAGATGAATGCAATTTCTATGCAATTTAAGACATTAGAAAATACAAAGTTCAACCTCAAGTAACCGAAACCTTAACCTCCTAGACAAACATTGTTACTTTAGAATTTATATACCAAATTGCTGTAATCAGATCAACTGACTGATGCACAGGGAATAACAGGTTGACAGTCATAAAAAGGAAAACATTGATTTCAAATTTAACTTTTGTTTTATAACAGTTTTGTATAATGTAATAAGGAAAGTATTTTAAAATAGAGCGTTTCTGGGAAAATGGCAAAGTATTTTCTGACCATTATCTTAATTTATACAAAAATTTAGTTCGATTGTGATGGTAGCTATAAGCTAGCGTATTGGAACACCTTCGAATCAGTCCCTGGAACCAAGCAGTACTAAGCAATGAAAGTAAAGATTCTTGCTCTAGGTAACAACGGCTTGCCCCTGACAATCTTTGAATAGGCACAGTAAAGATAAGGATTTTTTAGTCCGACGCGTTGACCACTCGGCCACGCCATATTTTCCTCAAAGCTGTATTCAGGTATTATGTTTATAAAAACAGTCCCATCGTTATATTGAAACATTGCTTTTTTAAAGGCAGCATGTTTTCAAAAGGTCATTGAAACTGGGCAGTCAGTGGAACATGGCATCCGACCATAATTATGTGTCGTCCGTTGCTTCCGGATGATTCATCGCTTGTCAACCGAATCAACGGAAATAAAGAAATATTATACGAGTGTGTCGCCGTTATATGTCGCAACTGTCGCACTTGCAGCTAAATGTCGCGGTGTTGCCGCTAAATGTCACAACCGTAGATACATGTCTCAAAATATTTTGCCGATAAATGTCGTAGTGATGACATTAAATGTCGCACCATTTTCAATTACCGTCAAATGTCACAACACTACCGTTAAATGTCTAAATATCTAAATTTATGTTAAAAGCTGGTACCATGTCTAAGTCATCTAAATCAGTATTATAACTTGACGATTGTAATTTATGCCTAAGAGTCCCTTTTTGATCTCGTTTTTGTATTGAGCACAACCAAGATGTCGTGGACTCGAACTACGACATAAGCTTGAAATGGACATACCACACCGAGAAGTTTATTCAAGAAATATTAAATTAAAATTCAATCTAAGATCAGAATCTTTTGCGTCGGCTTTTCACCTACAAGTATGTTTGACTGCGGTTTTATCGGTATTACAGGTATTATACTATTTGTTTTATTATTTTGCCACAAACAGATTACATTGATGCAATCACCACTTTAGGTCACGTATGCAAAATATCAACACAGTGTGTCCTTTCTTGGGCATGTTTCAGGCGTCCAAACTAGCCCGGTCGAAGTGAAAATGCTGCCGTTGCATGCAGAATTGTATTTTCGAGATTGCATATGACGAAGGAAGAAATAAATCATGTAGAACTAGATTAACATTTTATGTCCAAAAATATTTTGTAAGAATATCCAAATGATACGTAAGTTTCTATTGCTTTTATCAATATTGAAATATTTCTTGAAAATGTGCCTATTGTAGACCAATCCTCTTCAAAAAGCATGTACATTTGAGCCGTGTCATGACAAAACCAACATAATGCGTTTGCGACCAGCATGGATCAAGATCAGGGTCCATGCTGTTCGCTTACAAACCCTATAACAAGTAGAGAAACTGATAGCGAACAGCATGGATCCTGATCAGACTGCGCTGATGCGCAAACCCATTATGTTGGTTTTGTCATGACACGGCTCATTTGTTGTACTTACATTTAATCAATGTTTATTGTAATTTAATAACACTAGCTTACTTAATTTTATCATGAAAATACATCTTGCGACATTGAATGGTAGTGTTGCGACATTTAACGGCAATGGAATATCGTGCGATATATAACGTAACCATTGAGACATTTTACGGCATAAGATTTTTCCACATTTAGCGGCGGTTGCGACATTAAGCTATTAAACGGCCAGAGCGACATGTAGCAGGATTGCGACATGTTACGGTGCCACATACGAGTATTACCTCAAAATGTATTCATGCGAAAATCGAGAAAGATAGGCTAAAAGCATACATACAGTATCTTTATGATAAAATCCACTACTCATATCGAATTCACAGCAGTTAAGAGTTAGTTACGAAGAATTGTTTGCAGTGTCAATTTAACTTTTTGGATTTATCAAATCAACTGTAGGAATATTAAATTTCTAAGTTTCTACTTTTATGAATTCGCGGTTGTTTTTATGATAAAATGACGAAAAAGCTTAAAACAAAATACCCCCAAACTCTTTCACACGCTCACCATAACTTACTAAAACAAAGGGATGGGAACCTTATATAACTAAAACAAAAACGAGTTCATTTATGTTCCAAAAAGGAAAAGGCGATAGCTTTATTCTCGTTGAACGTTCACCCTAAATGCTTTTAAAGTCAATTCTAGTCTAACAAGACTTTTCGTTATTATAAACACATAAGTACTTTAGTTTCGTATTGTTACAAAGATTTTTGTTAATTATTGTGTTTGCTAATGATAATGACACTTTAGTAATGTTATGTTTTTAGTTCTGCACGTGTTGTACAATATCATAAGTATGTGATTATATGCCTGTAAAGACCCGTGATTGGAAATAAAATGTATTCTATTCTTTTTTTATTACTCGAGTGTCTTGCTTACATGCATGATTGCGTGAACATGAGGTCTTCTCAATAACAGATGTAATAGTTGGTGTATTTATACCATTTGACTAGAATGAATGGTAAATATATTGTATCATCCTAAGCTAATAAAGTACAAAGTGATTGAACCATCATTTTATATTTTTTATATTTTTTTTTGTTTTTAAATATTGTTTTTTTATTTATTTTTTTTAAATGTTTAAAACAATTAATGACTTGCAGGCCCAACGTGGTCGGGTTTGTGATTAAAACAATTATATCCTCACTAAATAAATATGTACATAACACAATGTCACTATGATAAACTTTACTTATCTTATAGATATCACCTTTTATTATCACTACCCACGAGTATATACCAAAAATTACACTGATAATCAAACAAGGATAGATATACGTGTTTAATGGTGTAATGAAAGGAGAGTGGCACGTAGATATCAGATTTGTACCTTTATTCCTTCAGGTTTTTAGAAAATCGCTTCATTTTTAGCTAATGATATATTTTTTATGCTAATAAAAATCAGATATAGAATGTGTTTCAATACCTTCATCTAAGAGGTTGTTCAGCAATCCTTAAAAAAGTATTTTTTCCAGAAATGGTCAAAATACCATTATCAACATCTTAACATGAAAATGAAATGATCACCTGGCTCAAAATACATGTAGAATACTATTTTGTCGTACGCTCCTAAACCGAAAATGAAATCGCACGTACGAGGGACGGTCATATCCGGACTTTTCATGCTCCTCTCTTTCCACGTGCAGCTATATACACATATTATATATTGGTGAAAACTACATTCATTCGCCAATAACGTGGTCAGTTTATTTTCAATGATAGTTGTGTATACACAGTATTTTGCCCTCTGATATATGATAGGTGTTTCGTCTATCATGGACTTTGTTAGGGGAACAACGCTCTGTAATAAAGTTTCTGGTTGCAGAAGGTGAAAAGCCCTGCCACATCTTTCAGAGGCTTAAAAAAAGATTTTCTGATAAATGTGTATCACGTTCAACCTTCTACAACTGGGTTTCTCAGTTTTGTGAAGGCAGAACAAGTGTTTGTGACAGGCCTACGACTGGGCGGCCAGCTGAGGCGGTGACCCCAACAATGGTAGCAAATGTTAAAGCTTTTGTCAACAAAAATCGTCGAGTAACTTTGGAGGAGGTAGCCAACAAGTTTAGCATCGGTAAGGTATCGGCACACAAGATTTTACACGAACACCTAGGCATGAGCAAGTTGAGTGCCAGGTGGGTGCCTAGACAGCTGTCCGCAGATCAAAAGGCAACCAGAGTAACCAATGCAAAAGAACTTTTAAGTCGTTTTAATCGTGAAGGAGATAAGTTTTTGAACCGCATTATCACTGGAGATGAGATGTGGGTTCATTATTCCGAACCTGAGACAAAAGCTCAGTCAAAGCAGTGGAAACGAGCTGGTTCCCCACCTCCTAAAAAGTTTAAGCTGTCTCCTTCGGCTGACAAAGTCATGTTTGTTGCCTTTTGGGATTCACGAGGAATAATACTTACTCATTTCATGCAAAAAGGTCAAACTGTCACCGCCAAGTACTATTTTGAAGTAATTCTGAAAAATCTCAGAGAAAAGCTGAAGCAAATGCGTCCAAGGTTAGCACAGAAAAATGTCCTCCTTCTTCACGATAACGCCCCCTCCCATACCGCCGCAGCTACAGTGGAGGTTATCAACTCTTACAAATGGCAATTGTTGTCTCACCCTCCTTATAGCCCAGACCTCGCCCCCCTGTGACTTTAACTGAAAAAAATGCTTGCTGGAAAAAAATATAAGACCAGCAAGGCGGCTTTGTAGGAGCACATTTGTCTCGGAACACATTTGTCTCACGAGGTGTGACCGATGTGCTCGTAAACATTCATATTTGCGACAAATTGTAAATTAGACAGATGTGTTCGACACACCACAGAAAGGACACTCAAAGCACATTTGTCTCACGTTCTTCCATAAAATTCTAAAAAGGTAATAATGATGTCCATCCGTATACCGGCTCTAAGCCATTGTTCTATGTTTTCTGTATTTTAGGTCACTTCCTAACAGATATGTGGCGAGTCCATGCTTATCATTATCAATTGCGACACGTTTCTTTCCGATGCTAAAAAAATTATAAATTATTTAAGAAATATTCTAAGCAACAACAATGTATTATCCACGGTGGCATGAAAGGGACATATGAATTTTATTTATTTATTATATGCGCACGCGATAGCTATCACGTGGCCACGCGATAACTATTACGTACGCACGCGAATACGTAATCCGCATTTCGACCCAGGACAGACTTCCTCGCATGAATAGTTCGACGCCCGGAGTGAGTGTCAAACCTACAGCTGTAAGTGGCTAGTGTTTTTTTTTAATTACCCTTCCAAGGAGGCCCCTTAATGATCTAAGTGGAAATGAGAAGACCATCCCGCACGTATTTTGTCTGCACGAGAAATATATATAAAAACTATCGCCATTTTCCGAGAATTCCTGCTTTCAGATCCGCCATTGAAAAAGCACTTTCAAAGTTCCAAAAAGAATCCGGATAATGCCATTATTATGGAATATCGGGCCTCACAGAATCGGGCGAAAAGCGACATTCCGACGAGACACGAAGGGAGGCACGATATTAAAACACGAGATCTCGCAATGTCGAAGTATCCCGTCCCAAGAGATTTCACGGTAGAATGTCGTGCCTCGCTTCATGTTTTGCCGGAAATTTGCTTTTCGTGTCTCTCGGTAAAATATAATGCGCATCACTTCGTGCCTGTGCTTCTCAAAGACCTGACTATGGTAAAGGAACCAGCGCGAGAGGCATCTGGCCTTGTCGGGTTATGGCGGACAGGTTATTCAAAACTACCTTTTAACTCTGCATGGCCATAAACTACTAAATTTAAGATGTTTTCTGTTTAAATTTCATCATGTATATGCTTTTGACAGTTTAGTAGGAAAAATGCGAGCAAACGATGTATTTGATAAATTGAATTTAAATTTTAGTATTGTTGGTTCTTCCACGTCACAACAGTGCGATTTTAAGTGATTTTATAGTAACAAGTGTGACGCTAGAGATTTTGCTTAGAAGATACATGAACCCTAACCCTAATCATAACTGTATAAAATCAAAAAAGTATTTGTTCTGTAAAATGGGTCTAGCTATGTTTTGTAGCTCTTTGAAAAATGTCAGTTTTATGTAGAATATATTAGGGAATACTATTTAGCGGTATATTGCCTCGAAGGATTTTCTTTTCTCGTGTCGACGTACGAGATGCGAAACGAGTCGCGATATTGTTTCGTTCAAATATCACTCGATTAAGGTGTTCCGTTTGGACATAAGTTACACTTTTTGTCTCCCTGAACCGCTATGCACGATGGTACAATGCTGAAAGCACGATAGAACAATGATGAAAGCAAATTGGCCAATGATGAAACAACGATAGCACGATAGTGAAATCACGATGATGCGATAACACCCTGGTGAGAATAATATCGCGTTTCCATCATCATGACATCGCAGTTTCATCATCGTACCATCATATTTTCACCATCGTAACATCGTGTTTTCACCATCGTACCATCGTTGTTTCACCATCGTACCATCATTGTTTCACCATGGCAAATCGTTTCAAGTTCTTATCATCGTGTTTTTACCATCGAACCCTCGCGTTTTCATTATCGTACCATCGCGCTTTCACCATTGTACCATCGTGAACGGGATCCGTATGTTTCAGTTTCAGGAGGTCCAATTTCTTCAATTAGAGATATTAGCATTAATAGTTCCACTGTAGGTTTCAGGTTTAAAGTTTCATAAAAAGCATTAGCAAACCTATTGATGATTACATTTGACATCGGGTAATACGGCGAAATCATTTCTGCCGTGGGAAAATATGTGACAAATAATTCATAAAAAATGACACGAGACAAATGTGCTTTCTTGTCCCTTAAAAACATGAGACAAATGTGCTTTCATGACCCTTAAAAACTTGATCGGAGCATATTTGTCACACAAATGAGTGTTTTGGGGTAGACAATAGGGGTCCCATTTATCTCATGTGGGACAAATACGACCGCATCAGTCTTGCGTAAGACAAATGTGCTCCTACACGGCTTTGATATCTGCTGTTACACAGTACCTAAAACATAGGTCTACGTCATGGCTCACAGCGGGAATACAAAAGCTCCCACGAAGATGGCAAAAGTGCGTAGACGTAGGTGGAGAATATTTTGAAATTGAGTAGAAAGATTTTTTTTAAAATTTTGAATGGTTTTCGAGAACGAGTCAAAAGTCCTGACTTCCCCTCGTAATGTGAATTATCATAGCGAGATTTGTTAATTTTAAGATTAATAGCATTGAATTAATCAATATATTGCATTTATGTAATACATTCGACTATTCATCTTTAATATAATACATAATGTCGGAGCATGTATTTTGGAATTCTGTCTTTTTAGGTATATAGAGTTTGTTTGCATTTTCCAAAGGAGATGAGGAATCAAGAAAATATCACAGCTTTATGAATCATAAAGTACACATGATTAAAAATGTTTGTTTCAACGAAATCAAGTCTCTTTCTGGCCCATCAAACCAAATAAACTCAACTACATTGTATTTTTTATTTCTCCTTAAACCTTTTTAATTTTAGAGTGAAGTTAAAATTTCCTATATATATTCTTGTTTTTCCATTAGCTGAATCTACATTTGCTTTAGGCAGCAATAGCACGGTAACAGTGATTTTAATATTTTTGTGGCAGTCAAAATATCACGTAATGTTTACGATTTGCTACTTTTATTACAAATATGCATTCAGAACTACTTACTTCCGGCGTTAAGCATTCATCATGCTTTAAAGGCCCATTATGTCCCAGAAATTAATATTTGATGTCTTGTTAAAGTTTCCAAAATATCACTCATTGCCTTCAAATATATTATAAAACATTGTTTAAAACATGGTTTGCCCTTCCTAAAACAAAGTTGAAATATTCATTCCTGTGGCCTAGTTTGTTATTTTCAAACGATAAATGGATTAAAAATCAACCCTATGGCAGTTTTGAATAGGATAATTGTAGAATATCTGGCGTAAATTAATTATTGAAAACAATTATTCAGTCCGATTTTTGCCAGTGTCCCGCATTATTTTCTTATAAACTCCAAAGTACAAATGCAATAGCGTATTCTTTGACAAAACTTTACATTGTATCGGCATTTTGAGGTGTTATAACGTTAAACCAACCAAAGTTTTTTCCGGAACGACAATGATCGGTGACATTATTTCATGGCATCCACCCTTTCACATATCGAATTCACAACGGCAATTGGTACGGAGCCTTTTGTAACCAGCATAATATTGTTTTATTCAACGAGTTATTGAATCTACACGAATATAATATTCTTTTTATCACATATATAAAATAAGAACAGTAAACTGTTAAAATGAGTATTTTTTCAATGACGCGTTTATAGTGTAATGCTAACATTAGCGCTCTTAACGCTATGTTTCCATATAGCGCAGATGACGTCACGTCAAAGTGTTATTACACTAGTGTAATATCGTTTTTATTAAATGGCTTTATTACACTCCTGCGCCGCGGTTCATGTGATAAATGTACATTATTTAGAACCCCTCGGACAAACATAATATGTATAGGATATGATCTACAGAAATTTGAAAATATCCATCCTTAAATATAACTAAAACATGAAAACTAGCTACACTGTAAATGTAAATAATAAAGAATAGAACACATGTTTTGAACGCCTATTTTCAACAGATATTGAACGCCAAGACGCGTTCTATTTCTTAATATTAGTGTTCATTTTTTGTCTCCAACTGTTTAACGCCTGATGAACATCTAGTGTTCAAATTTTAACGGTGACGTTAAAATCCTAACACCAAACCATTCCATTATAGAACATGTCATGAACATTCAGGTGTTCTACTTTTAAATGCCAGACGCGTTCAATTCCGATGCAACAGATATTGAACGCATAGAACATGTTCAAAGTTAGGTATGTTAAAATTTAGAACACTGATGAACACTTATGTTTACATTTGAACACTTGATAAAATAACAGATCTAAGTCATAAAACGAAGAAATCATATTAAGATTTTTTAATTATTCTTCAGTTATTCACAATAACAAAATGAATAATGTTATTCAAAATTTCTTATTTTTTTCTAACTCTAAGCCTTATAAACATTTATAAAGAAAAAATATCTAAAAGACTTTAACAATTATGATTAGAATACATTAACATAAATTATGTTTTACAAAGTCCTAACGGTAATTTTTGGTAAATGTTAACTTGTGAGAGTCTTGAAAACATAAACAATGTTCTATGTCGAAAACAAAGTTACTGAATTCAAGTCACTGAATTTTAAACACAAGCAAACACTTTCCACAGCAATTGTCCTCTCCTCTGAATATCATCAGTTCGTGTGGGGTGTTTTCATTTGTCTCTATAAATTTAGCTGGAAAATCATCTTCTTCATTATCCTGGAAAATATAAATAGAAATGATTTACATGTACATAATCTATATTTCCAACACTTGCTAAGTATTTAACTGTTCTATCCACATAGGTATTTATAGATATTTCAAGGGATCAACAGAACCGTATAAGTTAAAGACAGTACTTATATAAGAGTAAGACCAATGTTGGAATTTAAATATTGTCGAATCTATTGTATTGTTTAGGGAAACAAACCTCAACGATCTGTATGGAAGTCCTGAAATTACATCCCCTTCTTATTTCTGTAAATATTTTGCTCCAGTTTCTATAGTTCAAGGCGTTCAACACTGCTTGTTCCACAACAGTACTTACTTACTAGCTTTCCTATTAAAATATAAAGCAACACAAATAATTATATCATTTAAAGATCTACATACATAATTTAAATAATTAATAAATCTTAGCAGACTGCTCAGAAAAAATCTACATTCTCACATAGATCTACATGTATATGTAGAATTAGGCACAGGAACAATATTAATGATAATATCCAAAATATACCCCCTATACAGTATAAATAAACATGTTTATAAATATGTTTATTTACACTGTATAGGGGGTATATTTTGGATATTATCATTAATATTGATAGAATTTCAAGTTCCTGTGAATTAGGTCTAGATTATACTCCTTGTAAAAAAATAAAGAGACACGTTATGCCATTGTGAACTACAACATGTCGACTAAGTTCTAAACATACACATAAATCATCTATAAAAATCCAAATTTATGGATAAAAAAGATGCTAATGAAGTGTATGTTACTTCTAAA
>NW_026861472.1:0-42933 GCF_026571515.1 Ruditapes philippinarum | reverse complement strand
TTCATCTAAGAAAGATTTAACATCAGAGTGAATGCAACGTTTAAACTCTTCAACTAACATGAGCTGTCTGAGCTTTTCATGATTTTTATTAATTTTCTTAGATAGACACCACCGATCAAAAAGTTGTTCTTTTTCTCTTGCAAATTCGACATGGGTTTGACCAATTTCTTTCTTAGAATTTCTGAATTTTTGCCTGTAGGCCTCTGGTACTAACTCATAACCTTTCAGAATTAATTCTTTTACATTATCATAATTAGAGCTTTGTTCAACAGTAAGTTGTGTATAGATTTCACGAGCTTTACCAATTAAGACGCTCTGTAAAAGTAATGTCCAGTGCTCTCTTGGCCATTTTAAATTTTCAGCAACCTTTTCAAAATGAAGAAAATACTTATCAACTTCTTTTTCTTGGAAAGGTGGAACAAGCCTAATATTTTTAGTGACATCAAATTTTGAATTTATTCTATGTTCAAACTGATTTGTTCTCTCTTTGATTTCTAATTCTCTCATTCTTAACTGAAATTCTCTCTCTTCTCTTTCTTTTTCTAATTTTCTCTCTTCCCTTTCTTTTTCAAACTGCCTTTCCCTTTCTTTTTCTTCCCTTTCTTTTTCTTCCCTTTCTTTGTCTAACTGCATTTTTTCTAATTCAAATTTAAATTGAAGTTCAAGCTCTCTTATCTTTAATTCAGAAATTTCAGAGTGTTTTTCAACAATGTGAGAAAGTGCATCTTCTCCAAAAATATCTTCATCCACAAAATAATGAATCAGAAGGTTTTTAATTTCTTGTTTACGCATTGAAGATTTAATTTCTGATAAATTATACTTTTTTGCAAGATCGAGCAAATCAGTTTTCTTAGCCAAATCTAATACCTCCTGGGAAGGTTCAGCTACAAACTTTTCTAAATTAAAAGACATGACTGCTTGCTGCTGGTTTTAAACTCAGAAAGTGATGTGTTTCAAAAATTTCAAAATTGAAAGGCACACTTAATAGAACAACTATGATATCAACTCAAATGAGTAAATACGGTAATAATAAAATGTAAAGTAAACGGTAATAATTTCCAATATTGTAGCCAAAATAAATATTCAATCCCGGACGAGCCCCCAATTTCTGTTACGAGCCAGGCGTAACGAGAAAGAAAAGCCAGCAACAAACTTGTAACAATAACAAATTTATTACAGAAAAATTATTAAAGAGAAATAAAATAACAAATTATCTTTACAAATACCTGAAGTCCAAATAAAAATTACAAATGTCTAGTCTGATCCTGGAATGATCCTTTTTCAATAGCACAGTTAAATCCAAGTTAAATCCAAGAACACTTTAGAATAAATTCCCACAATAAAATCCACAAGAATAATTAATAATCCAAGCTCCAATAAATCACTTAATTTCCAAGTTAAATAATACTCCAAATATATTGATGACTTAAAAGATCACTGATGACTAAAAAAGGTAAAGGTAATGAAAAATGTCAATTTATATATATTAACTAAGAAAATTCCAGAAAGGTCTATTATGTTCTCAAGTAATCATAATCTAGCAACTTCAACAATAAAGAACATTCCAGAAGTTTCTATCTAAATATAATGCCTGAGTTTTCTACAACAGGTAAGAACGTTCTAGTACATACATGTAGTTTATGTTCTAAAAATAGAACAATGATAATATTGGAAATACCAACTGGTCATATATAAATTATATACATGTAATAAGTTGCATACATAACAAAACAATGACAGCATTCTTAAAGATCCATAATTCCTCAGAAATACTTTAAGATTTCAAAAGCTTTTTAAATACTTTTTTGTGTCCTATAATTGTTTCTAAAAAGTTACACTCGGCGCTAATTTTTAAATATTTGTAAAAAACTATAAAGTTCAGGCCTAAAGAAAATATTTTGATTGATAATAAATAAGATTATCTATAAAAATATCTGTAGCTCATAACAAACTTTGTTCTTAAATACTACGATATGTTAATTACTGATAAGAATTCCCTAAGTTTAGAACACTTTTTATTTTTTCTCCTAGTAAAGTGTTAATACACTGTTTCATACTTTTGATTTTTAAAATGTTGAATAAACATAAAATTCCTTGATAAAAAAGCGTTCCATATGCTAATTTATCAGAAACGCAGAAACAAACACTAATTGAATTAAATATGTATAACAAATGAATCTGAATTGGAAAGCCTTAATGCATTTTTGATAAATGGTTAAAAACATTAACATATGTTTTGTACTGTTTTAGACCAAATAATTGGAAAAACTAAAAGTTTTCAAAGACACATTTAGTTTTTGATAAACATAATAAAACACAGGAAATTTACTTGTTCTCAATAGAAAACAAAGAACAAACTAGTGAATGAACCCACAATGTATAGGTTATCTGAATTCATAAACAACAAATCAATGAAAGGAAACACAAAAAGGGATAATTTTGTGCCAATCAACAATAATACACTATTGTTGGGTAAATACTTTGCTAAGTACATACTAATCAAAACAGCGTGTCTCTATTACTTAGAAGCTAACATTAAAATAAGGTTTTTGATATCGTATATATCAACTATGGTTTTTCAAAAGATTTCCTCTTCACTTTTACTCATATGTTTCTTTAACATCTAATTCATAAGGGGACGGCTGATACTATATCAATTGCTAATCAGTAGTAAAGACCTTTCCCATGTTTTGTTCTGGCAGATACTCAGTTAATTATTCAAAAGACATGTTGCCTTGCAACATTGCCAAAGGCTTATTGATATTTGCAATAGTGTTTCTTAAATATTTCTCAATGACAGATAATGGAAATAAAGCGATTATCATAGTTTAAGTGTAAGTTTAGATATTCTGGTTATTTAAAACAGAGTTCAAGGTAAAATAATCTGAATGTTCAGATTGTTTCCTTGTACCAAAGAAAGTGCAAACATTCTCAAGTACTTTTAAAAGAAATTTAGGAACATAAATTTGAATATGTGTGACTTCTGCAAACAAACGTGTCAATTGCAGACAATTATCGGCAGTAACTGAGTTATGCCAAGGGCAGTAACTGTGTTGCCCAAAGGCAAGGATTTAGTGTATTGACAAGAGTTGTGTTTTATACATGCAGTAAGTAAAACAGCGCGGTGATTAAGTTGAATTACTTTTTTAACAAGAAAATGAAAATAAACGAATATAAGAACCCACGAAAATACTCGTTTTTATAAAATCACAAAAGTTCATGCTCACGAATATAAATGAAACATAAACATTTTTCATTATCAATTTTGTAGTCAATCCTTTAAAATATATCACTTATTCAGCTCAAATCGACAGCAGAGAAATGAGCATAATGTCACTTTAAACAAGTTTTCTGCCTCTTAAAAATACCCCATATATGTTACGAATTAGATTTTCGTGAATCACACATTTTACATAATAAAGTGCCTTCCTATAAATTCCACATTAATTTCATTGTATAAGTATGAGCACTATGATAAATTTTAAGTTTGTGTAAGCGTATATGAATATTAAACAATTGAAATCATATCAATATAGTTTCCTTTTTTTCATTTTGATTTTCAAAGGAAAATAATTCTTACTGCTGTCAAATAAAACAAATATATTTCGTTATTGATGACACGAATTTTACAATGATAAAATGTTGGCATTAAGTTTGATACGTATTCTTTACAAATTAACAATCTTTAGTCTTGTAAAGAAGAAATATTTTTAACTTTCAGGGATGTTAATCTTTAATATGAAAGAATGGTATTGATAGCAATGTATTCATTTTGTATGTAAGTACAAAATGCCTAGGTTATGCAGTTAAATAAGGTCTCTACATAGACTTTTGATAGACATGGAGTATGTAGTTTTCCGCCATTTTCTGCCCCATGTTTCGATTATCTACCATAAATTGCATTTAAGAATTACTCTTTGGTTGCTTTGTACGATAACATAAAAATTCTTATCATTACTTTTATGACAAATAATTTCACACTCGGTGAATAACTTTGTTCCTTTTAATTTCTATAATGGGACATTGCAGCTATGGCATTCCTAAGATTAAAACAGTAATATCATTCTTCTCTTAATAAAGTGTTGAATACATGTGTATTGTCTTTTTTCATATTGTTTTAATATAAAATACCACAATTATAATATTATTTCCTTGCGTATGCTTCTCCTTACTAGAAACGCGTATAACAAATTAATCTGTATTAGAGATCCATAATGCATGTATTATAAATGGTTAAAAACAATATCATGATTTGAGTACTGATATGGTGTGTTGTACAAAGAAATTTCAAATGGTAAGTATTTTCACATCCACGGTGACGTATTTTGTTACACTTAATAAAACAGAGGGAGATTATTTTTTCAACAGGGATCAAAAAACACGCTTGTGATTGCGTCCACAATATATACGATATCTGAATTTCTATAGCAATAATGAAACGAAATGCAAACAAATTAACCTTGATGCTGTTTCAATTAACAATAATATACTGCTGAGTACATACTAATCAAACCGCGTGTCTCTATTACGTAAAAGCTCGCATCAAAACGAGATCAACGTTTACTTTTCCATAGAGTATCTTCACTATTACTTTAATGTCTCTTTTACTTTTTATTTATAAGAGAAAGTCTTTAGCTTTAACGATTGCTACCCAGTAGTAAAGACAGTTTTTCTTTGTTCTGTCAGACACTAAGTTAGTTATTTCAAGGTTTTGAATGAATGACCTTATGGTATGTTTTTATCATAACGTTAAGGAAAGCAGTTCAACATAATTTTATCTTTCAAAGTTGTTCACAATTCGCACTGTATCAATCGTGTTGCTTGAGCTTTTAATGGCATTGTATCACTGAACTATAGACCGGTAGACTCTTACAATATTAACCAAGACATTAACAATTGTTATACTGACACTAAGCTATCATTTTATCTTTTTATACCATTAAATCATTATGTGAATGTGTTTGTGAGTAGATAGTGCCTATCCCTACTATGAGAGAACAATTAAATTCCAGTATGATTCATAACTATTTATGCATTTCGAAATATATAAAAAAAACTCCAAAATAATAAGAAATTATAACGATTATAAAAACTGATAACTTAATCGTTTATCAAATTAATTTAGATCAAAGAGATCAGATACTTAAAATCACAGTTGAATAACCAACAAATAATGAAATTAGCACGTGTCAAAGGCCTGACGCTTGCAAATTGAATATTGTTGTTCAAAACATTGCCAAATGCTCACTGCTTAAATATTTCTAAATTAAGTGAAATGAAAATAAAGTGAAATGTGTTGTGTGTTTTACATAAAGTTCAGTGTAAAAAAAAAATGAATTACCAGATTGTTTGCTTGTACTACGTGAAAATACATTGCAAACGTTCTGCAGTACCAAAGTCATGAAGCCACATTATTTAGATATTTGTAACTTCTTTAAATTTCTATTATTACCAGTTAATCATGATAATGCAGAACATCTTTAAAGCTTCAATTATTTGTGTATTAATATATTAATTGCGTTGTACCTCACATGGCGACGTTCCAGCTTTTCTGGTGGAGTAAGACTTCAGGCGCGCTTCCGTGCATTATATAAGGCACGAAAATGAATAGCATGAATAAACTTTTAACAATATATTTAGTAATATTGCACATAATTCTAGATATGACTTCAAGAAACTACCGCAATTTACAATCAAGAATTATTAACTATATTAAATGTACCTTTATGAGTGCCAAATTAAAATAGTAGATTCTTTTGATACTGGGTGGGTAAAATACAGAGAAATAGAATCCCCAGGGAACGTCCAAAAGCGACATATCGAAGCTCAGTAACAAGCTCAGTTTAACTGGCTGCGTTCATGTTCGGTCATTGGAAGTGCAACTATCGTCCATGACCCCTAGTAACAGATCAACATGACTAAATGTTTCAAACCAAATTGTCAATTTTTGAATATGTAAATATCTACAAATGTGTGGAAATCGATTATCTTAATTTGCAATTTCAAAACCGTGCACTAAAAATACCAATACTGTTTAATTGGTTTATTGATAAAAAAACCTATTTTATGATTGCCCGTATCTGAAAAAATAAGACATGTTGCCCACACTTGTTTCTTAGTAATAGAAAAGAGAAAAGAAGAATCCCTAAAGAAAGAGCATCATGGCAAAACTGAAAATCTTTCAGGCTCGGTTTGACTGAGCCAGTTCATGGACGATACTGTCAACTGCAAAATATCGTCCACGCCCTCTAGCACCGGTTTAAGCAGTTTCAACATTTAACATAAAGTGGAACAATTTTGAAACATTCGCAGGTGTGTTCATATGGCGGTCATCATGTAACCTTCATTGTGACACGTGAGTGCCATTCCATGGAAAGCGGCATATGGCCCAACGTAAAATAGATGCGTGTGCCTGAAACGAGAAAAAACAATTGGAGGAACTAAATAAAATAAATTCTATCTGACATCCTTAATCAATTAAATTGTTTAATTCATTAGCTACTTTGAAAAAGATGTTGTCTGACATATATGACACGTAGCATGTTTCTCGTATAAATTGTGTTGTTCATAATAAATAAAACAGCAGTTTACCCCAAAAATGTGCCTCAAGCAAACATACATTGACTTAACAAAGACACATGCTGTCTGACACATATACAAACATATTACTAATGATAGGTTTCTGCTATCGATTTAATTCCTATGTTTGTGAAAAACATAAGATTTAGATAACTATTTCTAAACTATTTAATCTATACACCATAAGTCATAAAGATTATAATTAGCAATATGGCAAACAAAATATTTATTGTCCATAATAACATTAGAAGAAACTTTTTACGAATGAGTCTAATGGTGCAGATAATTTGAACAAATCGTCCATATAATTGTAGTCTGAATGTCTAAAAGATTTCCTAATTTGTGTAGAATGATTGGCAGAGAGACGTGCAGTAAGAGAATGACAATGGATGACATTCGCTAATGTCATTCGATAAAGGAACATTAGAATGACTTGAAACCTTCAGTGAGTAGTATTATTCCTGCCTTTTGAGACATGGACAATTTAATTATCAGTTTCTTTTCCTCGAGGCTCTGACAAGGCTAAACAAATACATTCATATAGATAATGTCTCATAATGTATAGTTTTAGTAAAAACATTTGAGGGTATTAAATATTCACATTATATGCTTATTTCAATTTTGACAATTAAAATTATTGAAAATTCATCAAGTATCGTAATAGCTCAATAGAAAAGCTACGATCATCTTAACTAAATGACAGGAATCTGTATTACAATAAAGAACAGGTGTAACAATGAAAGAATTCGTGTTTTATCTCAAGTTTAGGTAAAGTTGGTTTCTTTGTTTGGATTTTTGAGGCACGTCAACACATAACTGGCCATATCGTGCCGAATGCTATGATAGGCTTAAAACAAGTTATGTAAAACTTGGTAAATGAGCAAATTAGATCATAGAATACAAGTTTATCTCTTTTGAACAGAACAGAACAGAACATATCTTTTATTTTCACCCAAGCATTTTTCAATACAATATGGGGGCATAACACAAATTTTTATATAACAGAGAATGCATAGTTCCGGTACGAACAAAAGAAGTATATACTCATTTACATGTAACACAGTGCATTGCCAATGAGGAAAAAAAACAAACAAAAAACACACACACAAAAAAAACTTTACTAAATTAGAAAAAATAAATACAAACTATGGAATGATATATCGAGCAGGGGTTTGTTAACATTAAATCAATATACACCATTAATTTATTATTCTACGTGTATATAATTAATAATTGGAACAGGTATACAACACACTATACGCACCTGTATGTATGTATAGCACGACATTAGGTAAAAAAAACATTAGCACAAACATGTAGTAAATCTGCACGTGAAAGTCGTGCATAACAGTTATCTACAACTGAAAGGAATGTCATTCATAGATTTATAATGTATTACTACGTGCATTGGGGAAACTCGAAAAAGGAATCAATGGGACTATGTTGGATAAGATTTTGTCAGTAAAATGTGAGTAATGGCAATTTATAAATTTACATATAGATAATATGTACTTATATTCCTAACAATAACAGACATCTGTTTTATGAAAAAATAACTTCATTTGTGAATAGAAAATTATATACAAAGAAAATGTTGAGAAAAAAAATTAAACACGCAATTTAAAGGAAACAAACAGTTTAACAAGTGAGAAATATTAGATGAAATCTTGAATTACTGATGGAGGCATTAGGATTATTGGAAAGTTTTTGTAATAGAATTAATGAATTTCACGAGGCTCCTTAAAACATGTATGTTATTTGACCCTAATAGTGATTTCAGCGAAAGTTCGCGTTCGTTTATTAAATTTGCGTTTTGGAAAAAATGCTCTCTTTGTCTCCCGAAAAAACTACAATGTAACAAGTAATGCTGCTCGGTGCCAGTATGATTGTCGCTACACAATGTGCAAATTCTTTCATTATAAGGAGTACCATCGTACCTCCCAACTTCTACTGGAAATTTATGATTTGATGTTCTAAATTTGAATGAAGAAATATATTCCGATTGCTCTAAAATTTTAAAATATTCTTCATACTTATGATCTTCTTTAAAACTTTTATAATTTAACCCTTTATTTGACTGTTGAAGCTGCGCGTACCAAGACTGTTTATATTGATCTTTTAGTATTTGTTTGATAAGTTTATGTATATGCAAGTGATTTATTTTGGTCTGGTTTTGCCAAAGATCAGGGCGGCCAACGGAATTAAGAATGGCTCGTATCTTAGAGGTCCATTTAAACTCATGATTAGGGAAACTGGTCATGTATTTGTAAAGTTGAAACGATATTTTGTTTTCTTTCCCCTTAATGAGACGATTCCAAAATGAGATCATCCTAGTTTTAATTATGATAGATATTGGATACCTTCCAAGTTCGCCCATTAGCATGTATAGGGGGTCGATTTACGAGATTTGGTTATTTTACGTAGAAATTCATTATGAACTTTTTCTTATATATATCAACTTTCAAACCCAAATATTTTCGATCCATATGTCAGAATAGGTAAAACAGTGTGGTCAAATAGTTTAATAATAAGATCTAGCGGTAAGTCTGAGTTATTTGATTTAGTAAATAGTAAATACATTGCCTTAGTTGCTTGTTGGACTACGTGCTTTCTAGCTTTAAGGAAGGAACCATTGCTAGAGAATGTCACACCTAAGTAATGGTAAGAGTCGGATATCTCAATATTTTCATCTCCTAGGTTAAATCTAAAATTCCCAGTTTGTCGAGCACCAAAAATTACTATTTTTGTTTTGTTTATGTTCACCTTTAAATGCCAATTTTTACAGTAATCATTAAAATTGTTCAAGCAAATTTGGAGGTTTTCTGCAGTGTTCGATAACAGAATAGTGTCGTCTGCATAGAGAAGAACAAGAAGTTTAAGCCATAAAGTAAGATCGTTGTGATCGAATAATTCTACCCCAACAGTTCCACTATTCTGTAAATAAGTTTGGAGGTCATTTAAGTACATGGAAAATAGGACAGGAGACAAATTTTCACCCTGTCTTACCCCTATTTCGGAAATGAATGACGCCGAGACAGCTCCATTATGTGAAATACACGACTAAATGTTTTTGTACATATTATTTATAACAATGAAAAATTTACCATTTACAGAATTTTCAAGCAATTTATGCCAAAGACCCACCCTCCATACTTTATCAAAAGCTTGAGAAAAATCTACAAAAGCACAGAAAAGTTTCAGTTTTTTCTTTTTAAGAATTTCAGTAAGGGAGTGTAGTGTGAATATGTGATCAGCGCAAGAATAACCTCTCCTAAAACCAGCTTGATTTTCATGCAGAATATTATTAATTTCTAGATATTTTGTTAACCTGTTGTTTAAAACTAATAATTAATGATGTTTTTTGATAGAATTGTATTATAGAGTTCTTTGAGTGAATTTACAGAATAAAATCTATTCCGGGCCTGTGAAAAATCATTTTCTTTAAAGAGTATCATGAAATCGTAAAAGAAATTTCTTTATCATGATAATGTCTGATTTTTTTTTATACTTAATTGATATTAAAACAGAAAGCGAGTCAGAAAATATCACAAATTTAAAGCTACAGCTAGTTTGCAACATATCAAATAGTTGCATAGCACCATATCATCAAAATAAAACAAAATAGTGCTTGTTTGTTGTTGTTGTTGTTGTTGTTTTCTTTTTTTTATTTAAAAAACAAACGTTACACTTTTTTTCTGGACCACATCGTATGATATTTTACATTTTGTGTAGAACATTTTCAACATTTCTATTCAAATTTTATAAATACATTTAAACATTATTATTGTTGTTTTAAGTAATGAGATTACTGACAGTGTTACCAACGTATCAGAAATCTAATGCACCAACTCTTCTTTAATTTAGCTGAGTATATGTTTTATTTTTTAAACTAATACTCTTAACTGATACCGAAGTTAGACCACTTGATCAATATAAAATTTCACCTTACAATGAACCGGTATCTATAACCATTACTACTGCATCAACGACGTCATAAATATATGAACAATTTACCTTGATAAATCCCATTGTTAATTGCAATAAATCCTACAATTTGTATCCTTTATTGAAATTATTTTGCACATTCCATTTAGTATAAAACTTATCCGACATGTACACGGTTATTTAATTAATGCATAAACAAGAAAATAACGTTGAACAAAATATAAAATGCATGCCACTTCTTTAATAAAAGACTCAAATGAATAATTGCAATAACTATTTGAGAAATGAGGGTTACACTGTACTCAACGTACTTAGTTATTTGTGTTTAGCATGAGTTATACCAAAGGATATCGGCAACATATTAAAACAACACTAGTAAAGACTAACGAAAAGTCTAGATAGTTAAATGTAATACTCAAGAAACCACTTAAAACATGATATTAGTACATATTTGTAGTTCGTCCACATATTGACTTTTACAAGTCAATTTACATTATTTCATCACTAATGATTCCATATCTTCATGTGTAGTAAGATTAACTCTTTTCATTTGGTATAAAACTATCATTACTAAAAAATGTGTATCAAACTATGTTCGTCACTCTTGAACCATAATTCTATTTATCATGCTTTAATTATAAAAATACTCGTAAGATGATTTTTAGATCCAATATAAAATATAGTGATATTTACTCAAGAACTTTGTAGATGCGATTTAAAAAATAAAATTACAAATAACGTTCCAATACTGTATTGCATAACTCATCTACAAACAAATAAGTTGGAAATAAAACAGCTATTCTACCATAATTACCACTATGCTTTATGCTATTTATTGAAAAATATCTTAAGGCACATTCTGCTTATTGTAATAAAACAATAAAATCTAGAATATCACTTGGAAATGACATAGTTGGTACGCAATTGCCCTAAGATATGTTCCATGCCAATGAAACTAAACATTGTTATTTATTTATGTGGCAATAGGCACGCCATGTGTACGACCACACACATTCATTTTTATAAATATGTTAAATATTTGGCAATCAGGATAGGTATGTAATTCAATACTATTAATGCTCCTGTATGCATCTAACTATATGGGCTTTAATGTGCACTTTGAGATATTTTCAACAGCTTTCAATAATAAATGGTAGGATATTAAAAAAATACTATTGAAATTGATTTGGTATTGTATGTTGTTCCGCCGTTACAATAATGAAAAAACAACAACAACAAAAACAATCAAGCAACCAACAAAACACAGACAACTTTAGAAAATGAAACATTCTTTTACGAATCTTCTTAACCTTGGCATAGCAAATTCACATACAATACATGACTTGTTCCACCAGTAAAATTATGAAAAGGAAACAACACACAACCAAACAACCAACGAATCACGGACAACTTCAGAAAGTGAACGATTTTGGTTAGAATATCCTCCGTCGGAAAAGCAAAATGAATATGCATGGTTAATTTCTTAAAATGACGCTTAATTTGTCCCAATACAGTTTCCATTCATTATGGCATGTTCTTTCGATTTCAAATATTTAAACAACAACCGCATTGTCATCATTGTTTTCTACATTGGTCTTAGTAACAACATAAACTTCAGACACTTAAGATGGTCAAAACACAATGCAATCTTACGTTTGTATAACAATAAGGACTCGTTATCGAGTGCTGCTTGGCAACAACAACCCTCTTCAGGGCTAAGTCTCCTTGTAATAGTTGTCTATATAATTGTAGGTTTAGTTGCTGATTGAACGCTGGACAACGACCTAATTTTGAGTAAAAAGCCATCTCTTAAGCTTATACGATTAGTCTGTGGAAATATCAAGAAGGTAAATTATCACTAATTCAAAATGCACCATATTAGGGCATAGCTGGTGACATGGATGTTCATGACGTTGCAAGCTGTTATAGTGCCCTATGGGAGGATGGTTCGTAAATAAGCATAGACGTTTGGACTATAGTCGAGAGATTATTGTATGGCTATATTTCTTTGTAATATTACTCATTGCTTATTTCATTCATTGTTGATTAATTCATTTTTTAAAAGTACCGAGTTAACATGTCTGCTATGATAATGAAAACACAAGGGTCTGTATTTTGGAGAATTGCAGTGATTATCGCACAAAGAAAATGTTTAAACAGACTTTCGTAAACATGTTGGTCATGTCAAGAAAGGTATGCAAATGTAAAGGTTTATGGCGAAAATGGGCGAATGCAATTATCAATTTATGTGCATGTTACATAACATGTGTTTGTGTTTTGTATAATATAGTGAATTATAGTAATTCGGAAATTTCCTGAACTATTTGAAAACTGTATAAATAAAAATGTGTAATTTATTGGTAGTATTTTAATTATATCATTTTTAGTTGAAAATTATTGGTTTTAAATAGAAATGTACAGCTTCTAAATGCTAATTATTCAAAATCAAAGTATGAAGGTCGCGCTGCTTTCAATTCAAAATGCATTTTATAAAATTAACTTTTAATACCACGAGGAATAAATGTTACCTATATGTCTATATTTCAGAATTTGCATAAATTATATTTTTACAGGCGAAGTATAAATATTTTGATGGCTTATGTTGAATCACCCTTAGGATTTTTGCCTGCTTTTTAAATTTGTCTTTTGGCGTCTTATCTGTGATACGCAGGCTTCATAACCTCTGATCCCCAGTCAAAATTCAATTCCATTTTATTTAGTTCCGCCCATTGTTTTCTCGTTTAGGGCCCACGTATTTTTTTTGATTGTGGACCATACGCCGCTTTTCATGGAATGGCACTACTGTGTCACATTGAAGGTTCCATAATACTAGTAACCGCCGTATGAACACATCTGCGGTTGATTCTAAATTCAAAATTTTACTATTTCATGTTTAAATGTTGAATTCTGCTTAAGCTGGTGCTAGGGGGCGTGGACGGTATCTTGCACTTTCCAGTACCGTCCATGAACAGGCTCAATCAAACCGAGCCTGCAACATTTTCAATTTTGTCGTGTTTGGCTTTCTTTAGGGATTCTGTGTTTTTCTATTTTATGTTTTTTTTTAAGTTTTACCTGGTAAGGACGAGGGCGTTGGAGAAGGACATGGGCTTAATATTGGTGTGACTTTCAAGGGGGACATTGAATCATTGATGGCCATTAGTCATTAGATCTAGTTACGTATGTGTTCAAAGATATAAATTTTCTCTAAACCAATATTACATGTAACTGATATGAAAGAAGTTGATGTTGTTGATCTAATTTGGTGAACAGTGGCTTTCTGTCGCAATATGTTTGTGGTTAAGTTGATCATTTTTAGCTGCCGTCAAGTTGCGTTGAATAAAAGTTGTATTTAACAGGATTATTACAATTGCAATTGTCCAATAATTGAAAATGAAATCGTTTATGACACTTTATAAAAACGACATAAATTATAAGAAGAATGTCCAACTCTTTTTTAGAATTGAATGTTATTTCACGTTGATAATTTATTATTTTGTCATTATAGTAAACTTTTAAATTGAACACAAAATTCTTGTAACATGGCAAGTTACTAGTATTTTGTTTTAGCTGTTCACTGACTACTTACACTTGAATTGACAAAAAATCACTTTTATAATGGACAATTTATTTTTTGTATTAATTTAAATGTTATCATGTTTTTGTTAATAATTACTTCCTCAAAATAAAAATAGACACACGTAGTTCTAAATCAATAAAAACACATTTTTAAGGTAGAAATCTTTAGCTTGTACCTTATATATCAACCACTTAACAAGGTCGTGTGATAGAGGTAGAAAGAATATCGAGGCTAAAACTCACCTTTAAGTTCACTTAAGTTCACCTAAACCACAAAAACAAATAATGATTGACTTGACTAACAAACTGTCCCCACTTTGCGCCAAATGCCATTAACCCCACATATTTTGCTATGGATGAGCATAATATTAAAAGCATAAAATTGTTTGTCTTGTCAGGACTTATATTTATATGTGTATTTGGGTCATCAAGTGGGACAAATAGAGGAAAATATTTTTTTTTTGTTTCTGTGTATTTTGTGAATATTTCAATAAAACCAAATTAATTGTACCCGATATCACTTTAAAATTTCAGTGGTTGATTTAAAGAAGAAGCATCTCTACTTACATTATCAAAATATAATTGAAGCACTTGCTCTATTTTGTCAAAATGGTAAATTCAAATAAGTTTTTTAGTTAATACATGTAACTTATTTCATGTAACCTAAACTTAGGCTTAATCGATTCTGTAAGATATCATCACACCCATTAACATTGTGTTTATCCAAATAACCTTCTGTGTAACAAATGATCTTTGAGTAGATTTTGATAACATGAAGAGATGAGATCTGCATGCGTTCAAGGCAGTTATGCACACCACAACGTTGTATATTGTAATAATTCAAATTCCTTGCCAATAAATTCCATTGAGTCACTGCTATTATAACGTTCTTAGGGGTGTTTAACGTACTGTTTAATAATTCTAAATGATTCAAATAATAGTATATGTAGATCGATATACACTTTTATTGTCATTTATTTAATATCATATTACTGTACAATTTAACAAATTCCTTTGATTCATTCTTAAACTTAATATTACGAGAAGGAGTAATATTTCAGTAATTGATTTGTTCAAAGCTTTTGGTATTTAAATGCAATGAATATCTAACCTTATGCATACATAATGACTTCATAGATATGTACTTGTAATCTTCAAATATGCAATGTGGTTTTCTTAAATATGTACCTAAACTTTTTACGTTAGGTTACATACTTCCTATTGTGCTTGATTTTTGATCAGGTTAATTACTATCAAATATGTTAAAAGTATCTGATTAATTTAACTTTGTCTAGTACAGTTAACATACCATTGCTAAAGGACAAAATGCCATGAAATTATAAACTTGAAGTCACAACAGGTGATTATTCTTCAAACTAGTTATATATTTCGTTTAAGAATTCATGAAAATAACCAAACATTAGCATAATTAAATTTGGCAATTTATAAAGTTTTTTACTCTCTAAATCAAAAGTGTGATATGTACATTTTCTAATTTGGTAAGAATTCTTTTCATTTATAAAAGCATGAAAGTTTGTCTGACTTCCTTATAGTTGTTACTTCACATTCCATTCTTTCATTCATTCTTTCATAGTTAATTCTCGTTTCTTACTTTCATTGTTTAGTTTCATTCCATTGTTTCATTGTTTATTTTCATTCCATTGTTTCATTGCAAACTTTCATTCCATTGTTTTAATGTTAATTTTTATTCCATTGTTTTATTGTTAATTTTCATTCCATTGTATCATTGTTAATTTACATTTCATTGTTCCATTGCTAATTTTCATTCCATTGTTTCATTATTAGTTCTCATGTCATTTATAGATTGCGCAAGTTTTTCTTTGGATCTTTCAGTATTTTGTGGGGTTACTACTACATATCAGCTATTTAAGCTCATATTTTACATGATTTTAAATCTAATTAACTTTTCAGCCATACATCGGAAGACACCAGAGCCCTTCTGTGCATTATTACCGGCACGAATGACCAACAAACGTTTCCGAAGCTACCTTGTTACATGTAGTTTCCTGATATGAAAAAAATCCTAATTCACTGTCGGAATTCGAAGCCACAACGGTTATGTGCAAGTGATTTGAAGCCGACGGCTTTAACAACTCAGGCGCAGACGAAAACGAAGTTTGAGGGACTATGGAAAATATGAATATGTTTTTATTTCACCGACTTTGCCGAAAAGAGTGCTCTTTAAACATTCATTTTATAAGCTTTTGACTTCTTAATTTTTTATCTCTTTTTTTTCTTAATATTATAGTTAAAAGTCTATGACAACTGTATTCACTTTTTAATGGAATATAGAGAAGCTTCAATACCGTTCAAAATATCTGAAAATCTGCAAAATAATTATACAATATTTGGTCTTTTCGTGGAAAATAACAACAGTGAAATTAATTTTGTACTAATTTTTCTTCAGTACTACAGTAATTATTATTATTTTATGATTTCTTTAAATAGGACAATCATATGAATAGACATTATGATATATAATGTGTTTTATATCTTCTTTATCACGTAATTTCCCACTGAAGTACAATACCAGTTTTTTTTAACTACAAACAAAATTTAGAACAGTCTGTCATGAAATTGTTGTAAATTCTTTTTCTACTGCATTCGTGTGAATAACAAAAATAATTATTTTATGTCTTATGTTATAAATTCTGAGAAATAAACATTTGAAAGGCGGAAATGAATAATTTGAACATTCGCAGCGGTTTGTTTGATTATATCGAAATTTTCATTTTTTTTTAAACAAGGGACAAAATAATAAAATAATATTATGACATAACAAATGTACCAATTATTGACATGATAGAGTTTTTATTGTAAATTTAATTATCCAGATATATTTAACGCACTATGTTTATTAATATTGGTTTGATTAACTTGTGTTCATTAAAAGGAACGAGGCATGATTCCTTTCCTGTTATAAATTAAGTTTATTTGCGAACTTATTTACAGTTTTATTCATTTGCATTTCCTTATTGTTTCTGCGTAAGCTTGAGTTATTTTTCTCGTTGATTATTTCCTCCTTTAATCAATTTCACCAATTTCAAGCATATCAATATATCAGAAATAATGTTTGACTTTCAAAGAATTAAAATAAAGAACATCGAACATTGACTAAGCGACAGATGACCTACATTATGATTTTAAAAGTTGAGACAGTTTCAGTATTTAATGAAGGTAACCCAATTATTTACAGTTCAAATATTATCCCACGTAAAAACTATTAATCATTTTCCTCAGCTACAAATATTTTCCTTTTTTCCCTTGCAGTTTTTTCTGTTACTAACAAACTTATGTGTTATGTAATAATATTTCATAAATATCATGTTACAGTTGCCCTGTTTTATCCTTATTTTTTTCTCAAGAACAAAACTTTACATCAGTCAAAAAATTTCAGAAAAGCTTATTACATAGTTAAAGACTTGGTCATAAATAATAATAATCATAATTCCCTTTCAGATTTCTTGTGTATTTGTAACTTGATTTATTACTTTGGAATAAATAAAACAAAGTAAAAGTGGATGCGAATAACATATTCATCACACTGAGTGATTCTAGGTTTATTCCACTACAAAGAAAGTAAGCGATTAAAGTTACACTGGTTAAACATATTTTACTAATTATTTTTATATAAATAGCTCTTATTCTGAATTTTCCTTGATAAAGACAATTTACCCGAATATTTATTTGATCATTTTATTGTTCTTTGATCATGCGAATGCAATAACGAACGAATGACATCAATAAAACTCATTTCATTACTTGAGCGTTACATCACAGGCACATCCTGGTATGTCGTATAAACACTTAGGAAATACGTGTCCCTAAAGAAAGTCAGAAATGGCGAAATTGCAAATGTTGCAGGCTCAGTTTGATTTAGCATGTTCATGTACGGTACTGTCAAGTGCAAACTACGTAGCCGCCGCCTAGTACCGGCTTAAGCAGAATTCAACATTTATACTAAAAAAGTTTTCAATATTTTAAACAGGACATGGTGAAATTCATAAACATCAACAGTTGTGGTCATACTGCAGTCATCAAAAAACGTTGGTCACTTCCTTGCAATGAAAAGCAGCATAGCAAACCTGTATATGAACAACTCTATTTTACTTGTTTATACATGTAATCGATTAAATTTTATAAATAATAAAAGTGTTTTTTCTGCGTTTTTCCTTTCAAACTCCAGATAAGACAAATTACTAAATCAACAATTACTAATAATAAGCTCGCAGATATTTTATTCTAATTATATTCATGAATTAATGTGAAAAAATGCGAAAAAGTACTTTCTAGGAAGGGTGGCATTCAACGAACGCATCCCTTAACCCAGGACTACCGACCAGTGAAGGGCCAACGATAATGTTGTTTTGTTTGTTTGTTTCATTTTACGCCTTTTTCAACGGTATTTCAGTCATATAGGCGGGTAGTTTCCTAACCATCGTTCCTGGAGAGTTACACCAGTACTAGACTACCTTCCTCCGCGCTAAACTACCAAAGCATCTCCCGGGGATTGAACCCACGCCAGAGAGGTAACTCGATAATGTTGTAAAAACCCTTTTGTATATTGTGTAATTTAGTTGATGTAAATGAATTGACGATTATCTATATATGCAATTAAATATTATTAAACTACCGATATAGCTTATCTTAACAAGATAATATTCCGTAATCTAAGTAAATATCTTGCCTGAGCGTTTCTTTGTCGTAAATGAAAACATATTCATCATTAGGTATCATTAAAACTAAAACAAGATGTTAAGATATGGAATTAGACTAATTAATCAGAAGTATGTGAACATATAAATTGCATTCTTGTTTTCGTACTCAGCATTCAATATTCTTTTTGCCACTTAGTGCATGTTGTATCAGTTGCAAATTGAACGAATCGTTGTTATACTGTATTTTATGATCTTACATGATTTACATCCCTCTGATTACTTATAGATGAGCTAATGTGTGAGCCTGTAATCTTAAGATGTTAACGATATCTCCATGCAATGACGTAAATAAGTATGCCGTTTTTAACAACCCGACTTCTTGCATCTCTTGTCGCTCTGTTTATAGGTGTTTAATGTTACGGTGTTATAAAAAATGAACGACTAATTTAATATCAGTTGAAATAATGTGACATTTTTAGTTCCATTTGATAATAATTATAAGGCTGACTCAAACCTAGCGTGCACCATTTTCAATTTCGCTGTGTTTGGTCTTTTTAACTTTTTAAGGTTTATGTTTTCCCTATGTTCTTAATAGAATCTAATTTCGTATGATTATATAGTAAATGTATCAATTGCAACCCAACGATTGTTCTTAACATTTTCACAATTTAAACATTAAACATGAAACATTCAATGATTAGAATATGTAATACTAGTTTTAATATTTATTATGCATTATGTCTGTATTTGATATCATGAATGTGTATAAATACTGTTAATCATCTTAGCGTTTGCTGAGTAAGTTATGATGGTTAAGAAAATAAAATATACAATTAAACATGGATTGATTATAGTACTTACCTGACAATGAGAGCATAGCCGAGTGGTAAAGGCGTCGGACAAGTTATCAAAAGATCGTGTTAAATCAACACCTGTCAGTGATGAGCCATTGTTTTCTTGAGCAAGAGACTATTCACTCATTGTTGCATGAACTGATTCGAAAGTATGCCTTTAAGCTTCGAGCATACAACCGAAGTAAACTAAATTCTGTAAAAACAAGTTTTTCCAAACAAAAACTGAAAATTTCAAATTTATAAAGTTTATTAACTTGCCACTGACAATGATGATCCGTCTTCGAAATATGATTGTATGATGACCTTAGTAAGCATCTTTATTGTAAAATGAACCAATTTATGCTTGATTAACGACATGATATTCAATTTTTATAAAAAAAATAGCTTTACAACAACAAAATGATTAAACCTTTCTAAAGTGAAGAACCAATTATTATTGCGTTATAGACTTATAAATTTTATTTTGATAATTTTTGCTACAAGCAAGCACGCCCCTTGGAAAAATAAGTTATACTTTCTTGCTTGCCTTTCCCCCAAACCTACCTTCTTCCTGTAAGTAATTATCATGTCATTATTACTTGTCTCTATAAATAACAAAATATATTGTTATATCAAACATGATAATTAGAATGACTGACTGTAAAAATATCATTCATATAATTTTTCAGTACATGGATTTTTTTGCGTTTTAAAAGTTATAACAGTTTACAGCATATCTCTTGTGCAAAGAAACTTAACATGTGCATAGTTGGAATATATATTCGTTAAGCTTAAATGTTTCCTTTTTAAAAGATTCTGCAAAGTTACCCCAAAATAATTTTTATCTATTTAAATAAAAAACGGAACAAAAGCAACAGCTGCTTTGTATAAGTCGTATTTCCTTATTTGTTTTAAAGATTTGATTTGTGAGATTTATAACACTGAAGTGATGATCAAAGAAATATCACATCATAATAAAGTACGTACTATTGAAAAAGTTTTCTTTTCGGCCGAAAACCGTCTGAAATTAGTCTGATTTCCTGTAAAATTTACAGGAAAGAACTGAATGTAAGAGGTGTTTTCATTAGTAATTCTAAAATTACAAAATGAAAATAAAAGAATCACATTTGCCATTCTAAAATTAAATGTAAAGGATAGTTCTTGACATTTTAAACTATTGATCTGGTATTTAAGTGCTGTTTAACCATATTTCCTTCAATAAAACATTTTATACTGCGTTTAGATCCTATTACATTTTCTACTGAACAGTTTATTTAACATAAAAACTTACTGAGTTAATTTTACCAAAGAACAATTTTGTCCGAAAAGAACGAAACCACCAATTACTTTCGCGAAAAAAAAAACAGTTACAGATTAATAACCTTACAAAAAATAATTATACCATTGTTATGTAAGCATCTCTAACGGAAAACATAGAAATGCAAGTTGATTAGTTTTACTTCAGCCAAGTATCGTTTTTATAAGATACCTTTTGAATTACATATTGTCAAAGTTGAAACTGAAGAAAGACAAATTGTGTCATCATTTAGTTGCATACATTTTCGTAGAATATTGTTTTTAAAAAAAAGTTAGCTCTTCAACTATTCGAAATCTTTATCGTCTGCAAAGCTGAAAACCACTCAGGGTAATAAATCATGTTTGATATACAAGGAAAATCGTTCCAAATCAGAAAAAAATCTCCGGATTATGGATAGAACATTCCGAGCTTTTCACGACAAACGTTTTTGTTCTGTTGGCAGTGTAGCAACATTTACTTACAGAAACCTTTGTACAAATTTGTTACGATTGTCACAGAAAAGCAAACAATCATTCTGAGTAAGAATATAAAGATTTAGTTCCCGCCTGTGCAAGCTATTACATCATTATCCAGTGACTATCTGGTGCATATAGCCAGATACGACATATTTCATTTAACATACCACTTCAATCCAAATGGGCCATATTCAATTTATTGTATTTGGGTACTTTAAAGCCCCGGTCACATATTCACGGATAATGCCACGGAAGAGCTACGGTCTAATCGTTCACGGATTACTACGGAAATGTGAAATTCCGTAGTCCGCTACGGTTCCAGTACGGACACACAACGGTATGAGCACGGAGTCCGACGGATTTACCACCAAAAGTCCCCGGAGAGACACGGATTGTTACGGACCGACACGGTTTGATACGGAGCGACACGAATCAGGACGGACGCGCTACGGATACACTACGGTCTGCTACGGTATATGCACGGGTTAGTACGAATAAGTACGGTCTGATACGGAGAAGAACGAATTGATACGGAGAAGAACGAATTGCCACGGATCTATACGAATCTTATATATCCGTCCACAACCTCTTGCTTGTTCATTTTCAAAATGCCTCACATAAAAAGAACACCTAGAAAACGAATTGCAGAGTTCAATGGTTTTGGCGAAGAGGATACGGCCTAATCGCGTCCGACCCCCGAGACACATCAGGTCCGATTAAAGTGAATTTCTTGAAGGACGCTTGATCCTCAACAAGTTCGGCCATGAGAGCCTCATACTAAACATGAAGCTGTCTTGGTAAAAGTCCATCTCTAGTCCACCAACTCGTCTGTCTTCTCTTTCCTGATTAGATATGGACTAGTAATCATTAATGAAAAATGTCGATCAATACTGCTTCTCTTTTAATTATAAGATTGGCTGTTCATTTAACAATTACATTAATAATCGCGAATGTTTATGTTTTACAAATATGTAAAAAGCTCGTTAATCAATCTTATTATCACTCGATCAAGGGCCAGCGTCCGAGGCTTTAATATGAGCACTTCTTTTTATGTACATATTTACTCCAATTTCACGATCCAATGTTTGTAAAATATGGAACATTAGATGTTATTCTATTACTTATGAATTGTAGTACGGTATTAATATAAATTTACTTCTATGCATGCCATCAAGCAGATCGACCACTGCCTCAGCATTCTTAGCCATTTCAATATAAAGTTGCGGCCAGTAAATGGCAATTATCATTTATTTTATGTTCCCGCAAATATGTCTGTTTTTAACAAGAAGATAGTATTCATACCCTTGAAAAAGTACATGATACTTAATTCATCCGTACTAAACAGTGGTGGACCGTACCATTCCGTACCGTTTCGTGTTGCAACGCAATAAACCGTATAAGACCGTGCTAATCCTTGCCTCTCCGTAGTACAACGTATTACGATCGTAGCTTTCCGTGACAATGCCGTATTTATCCGTATTAAAACCGTAGCTTATACGTAGGGTAACCGTACAAATACGTAGTTCTCCGTACCAAACCGTGGAAATCCTTGACAAGTTGGTAGACTACGGATGAGTACGGACTAGTACGGTTTTCGTACGGACCAGTACGTATTAGTACGGTTTAATACGGACTAGCAGGGACACGCTACGGTTGATTTTTCCGTAGCAAATTTTTGTGCATGTTCAAAAATTGTCAAGGATCGCTACGGATATACAAGGACTACTACGATTGATTACGGTTACAATACGGAGAGCTACTGACCAGTACGGGTAGCTACGGACGATGCCGGAATTAATCCGTGGCTCTTCCGTGGGCGTATTCCGTGAATATGTGACCGGGGTATTAGGGAAATCGGTTAAAATGTCTTCTATAAGAATGCACTACTCGAATAAAACGTAGTTTCTCACCTTTAAATGAAGTAAATTGTAGCTTGATTGGCTGTAATGTAAATTGTACAATTATCCTTTATCCGTCTTCCAAGCCAATACGTATACTTAGTAATGTGTATACAGATTAATAAACAGTAGCAATGCTTGATTGAAAAAACGTCTTTAAGACCAAAATAACCATATATGTTATTATTATTCACAAATCATTGAAAAGAGATAAAATGTATTGAAATAACAAGCAGCCAAAACTTAAGGTTAAATGTTAGGCGGCTACAATTGCACAATTTCTTTGCATACGGAATATTTGAATTGAGTTTTTCGAATTGACTGTTTCGAATTGACAGCTTATATTATTTTCACTCGACATTTTTATAATAAAATGAACCCAAAGCCGAAATAAAATTATCAAAGTAGATCTTACATATCTTTTTGAGCTATATATAACTTTAAAGCAAGAATAAATAGATAGTTTATCATTCAAACTTAAATCAAACAGATCTTTTTTATACATTTACATTTCTGTGAAGCTTATCACAGTGGTTCAATGAAGTGTTTTTAAGTTTTTAAAACGATACATTTATTGATTGTCATTACTCTGTGCTTTGAAATAGTTTTTCCTATTATTCTTCAAGGAGCAATATGATTCCGTATGAGGATTATTTCTTTGAAACTGTTTTATCAATTATCACTTGACATTATTGTAAAAGTAGAGTGAAATTTCAATACAAATGACAATGATGATTTTATCAACAAGTGTTTGTGCTGTCATAAAAATATAAACGCAAGATAATCAAGATAGTGTTTGAATGCTTTGATACCACGTCATGTTTATAAAGAGTAGATTTTATTCCATTGAAAAACAATATACCAACAGCGCTATAGTGTTACACTCAGATACGTAACACATTTTAATTCGCTGATGCATGTCGCTTTATTCTTAATACACCTTTTTCAGTTTTGTACAATCATTATAATATGCAATGTAGAGTAAATTACTGAATTCTGTTAAAATACAGGACTTAGCAGAATCAGCATGGTACTTTAAAGCTGGATGCCTGTTTTAAAATATAAATATCCATGGTATGTGCGATTTAAGACCGGCTCTGTGGTATTTTTTTGCCGTAATTCTTCTGCATAACTTACGAATAAAGGGATGTTTGTGCATATTTTTACCCTTTAATTTTTGGAAATTTAACACAGGATTTCAGTGCTGTATGCAATGTGAAAAATATTTTCTTTTCTTTGCTCATTTCACAGTTTCAAACTGTTTGATACATTTTCAAAATTTTCATGAAAATAAATTTAAATCTTGAGGCGCACTTCTTTAACCATGGATAAATATCTCTCTATTCTACTTCACGCATTTTAAGATGAAAAGTAATTTACTTACTGATAAAAAAATACCACTCAAAAACAATTTCAATTCTGTTTCACATTAGAAATACATTTACTGCGAGTTTAATATTTCTTTGAAATGGTACTTTAAGATTCGGGAAAGTTAAACAGGGATGTTTAAACTGTTTGAGCACAATATTTAATTGATATAGATATTGGATCCAGAAAAGAAAACGTTGCTAGATTGATAACATTGAATGTAATTATGATCTAGATTAGAACTACAATTGGTATAAAAGATGAAAGTTCATTGACTATTTAGGTTTGAAATAAAGAAGAGTTATCTGAACAAATCTGAATAAGTGATTTGGGTTGGAAGGGCTTAATTTAATGTTGCTGGAACTTGGTACCCAGCCAATTTGCTTTTTTGTTATATACTTATTATTTGTTAATATTTACATGTATGAGCTACAACAAAATATGCTTAATCTAAAGGGCAAATGTAAAACACATGTAAAACTTAAGTGATGACATCAACATCAGTATATTTCAGGCAGTTCAAATATATATTCGAGATGTTAAACGATTTCAATAGTCTATGCTGCAACAACTGCTCCTCCACTTTACTTACCAAATAGATTTTCCTCTTTCTCTTTTCCACTTTTAATTACGTTATGATTTTCAGATAATAATTTACGCTGATGACTTGTGGGCATCTGTTTTAGGTAAGAATGCACAAAACGTCACCAGAATCGACGTTTTCAATGTTAAATTAGGTCCAAAGAGAAGTTGTCTCCAGTTTTCCAGCTACCCCGAGTGACTGCGTCGCACGGTATTTCCATCAAATTGTCCACCAACAGACAATATCTTTACATGTGCATACTCGGAAAACACATCGCTAGCTAACTGCATTCCGATATTTTTACATAAATGTCTGCAATCTTCAAAAATTATGAAAAAGTCACCTTGTTTATCGTGTCACACGTCTAAGATGGGTGCTCACAACGAGGAACGGAAGTTGCTCACAACATTTTTACCGATGGACATTTTTCACTCGTTGTGAGTTAAACGGGCGTGTTTAGAGTAAAGTTAAAAATGCAACACGGACAATCACCGCAAATACCAAATAATGTTTTTATTCAAATACAATTAAGATTCGATATAAACATAGGTGTTAATAATTTGATTCCATAAACTCCCACAAGGAAGTGTGCATTATGAAAATATGATAAACAAGATCAACCAGGAAAGACGGCGTTCAATGAACGCAACCCCAAGCAACAAGAACCAATGGCATGGAGCCCAGGCGGACCCCAAAATCTTGACTCAAGTACAACTCAAAGTCAAAGTCAAACAGTGTCGGCAATTATTAACTCGAAAATGCATTGAATCACTAAAAGAGGAACTTTTCACAAAACAAAACCAAAGGACGTCAACAAGCAATGTTGCTATGAAACTGTTACTGAAAATCTGTAAAATAAGTGATCCCTCGGAAGCATTAATCACAACAAAATTACAAGAAAATTGCATAATTGGTTTGATTGAGTCTGTACATAAGGGAAAGCCGGCAAAATGTAATCAGTTTCCGATATGCTTAACATTTCAATGAAAAGACTAGCTAACTCAATTTTAACGAGAAAATGTTCCAAGGAAGAGTAAAATGGACAAAATCAGTGATGAAAACAAAAACAAATGTCCATTATTTTAAACCCGAGGAAGCACGTCGTGTGATGCCTAAAAAGGATGTTATTTTATTTTAATAAAAAGTGACACTAGGAAGAAACGACCAATCTAAGCATATAATGGAATTGACTCAAGGAAAAGCTTTTCAAACACACATAATACAACATCCTAAAGTAAAAGTAGGGCGACACCAATGCTTCTGCTGTTGTATATACTGTGAAAGCATTCGTGTCATGACAAAGACTTTGAATAAGACCATCAATAAAGAAGTCATAACCTCGAAATCTTTGACTGACCTGGCAATGTGTTGCACTACTGGATTTTATCATATAAGTGAATGTATACACAGGAACTGTGATCAATGATGTACGAAATTACTGAAAAGAATTTTGCTGAGAAATTGAAGACGGATGGTGAAAACATAGTGTCGTGGAAGGGCTGGGAAAAGAAAAGAGTGAGCTTGATGATGAAAGATTTGTGAGCCGAGTTGTATTCTGTATACATGAAAGTCTATGTTAGCTTCATTGTTCAGCTCGTGTCTGCCTTAGAATCCCATATTCAACGCATTTTCTGAGCTCCCCGGAAATATGATTTATTCCATGAAAACAATGATTGCAATAGACTTCAGTGACTTTCTTAAAATTCAGTCTATTCACTGGGACCAAAAAACAAATTACACTGTATCCAAAAATGCTTTATTACAATAAAACGATAAACTCATTAAAGAAGGTTTCACAACCATCACTAATGATTTCAGCGTGATTCGCAGTATCTGAATTTGAGCAAGCTGCAGGTAAACACTTGAGGGGCAATGAAATGTTAGCTCATGAAATAAATCAATATTGATAGATGGTAGTGTTTCACAGTATAAAAGCAAGGAAATTGAAGGGTTTTCAAAATTTTGAAGGCGACAGTAATTTGAAACTAGTTTGAGACAAGTAATGGCAAAAGTTCATTCATGTGACTTACAGAAATAATTAAAAGAAAAGTTTCAAATGCAGTTGTTCAGAACAATGAAATTTTAATAAGCAATGCAAAAGAGATGACTGAATACTGAAAACTTTTCATCGGTTGGAGGCTCATATTCAAAATCCCATGTTAATGAGTATTCTGAAATTTCCTGTCTTTAAAGTATGTAAACTCATTAGACCGCAGCATTCTTACATAAAGCAGGATCTAGAAACGTACTTAGTGTTTGTTGTACAGGAACAAACCATGAGCTTGAAGTGCGTCAGGTCAGTTGCTATTGTGTACAGATGCATAAGCAGGACACTATGTGAAAACTGTAGATATGTGCAACTATGGAAATCATGAATTAAAAACTGTTGAAGAAACGATAATGTCAAAATGAATCTTGTCAAATTCACATGTAAATAATATGCCCTTTGATAAAAGCAAAAGTTCAAGGATCCCAACAAGCCTACCTTCCAAAAACGACAGTGACGATTATATATTATCCCTCTCAAAATGTTTTTGTTTCAATTGAGTCCAAAGCAAAGAGTACAAAAGTATGTTTTTTGCTTAAGTATGTGAAGTAGGGAATAATGAAATATGTGTTGAGCTTTTAGAAAATTGTGGGAAAAGTCTGTATCCTGGTGTACCTAATAAGTCATGGCAAAATGTTTCTGATATCATTTTAGTCTCAGTCAGCCGAACGTGACTGTTACTAGTTCAAGTCAACAAACACACACCTTTCACAAAAAAAAAACAAAAAAAAAACAAACAAACAAACGATAGTGACAGTATTTCAAGTACCCCTACCAATGATTTTGTTAAGAGAAGAGCATGCTTGATCGTCTATAGTGTTTTTTCGGCATTTCAAATAATTTGCTTCTTTTTCAAAAGTCTTATACAGAGATATTTGTTTTGACTTGCACTGTATATATTCACAACTCATTACATAAAATTCTGGAAACAAATTAATCCCTCGGAAGCATTAATCACAACAAAATAACATAAGAATTGCAGAATCGGTTTGATTGAGTCTGTACATGAGGGATAATGAATAAGTGCAACATCCCTCACGCCCTTAGCACCGGCTTGAGCGATACTTAATTCTCAACACTTATAGTATTTGGCATCAATGATCCCTAAGGACCAGAAAACACAACAACACCGAAGTGAAGCACGGGGCAATTTTTTACGGCTGCCACACGGCACTTGACACCTGCTGATGTGAAGTACAAAATTCTGGAAACAAAGTGATCCCTCGGAAGCATTAATCACAACAAAATAACATAAGTTCACTTAGCTTTCCTCATTGTTATTGTTATTGCTAAGTATGCCATAATTTATATATTACTTATAATGTTATCCTCATCATTATTAATTTAAAAGAGATTTATATAATATTTATTCCATTTATAAACTATATTCATTTAATGTTTAAAACAAAATACAAAAAAAAACATGAAATGTACATAAAAGCACATTTTGGGTGGCATCCGTCCTATGCTACCCACCCCGTGTAATGGTTTTATTTTTTGGATTTTACGTCACACCGACACAGTATAGGTCATTTGGCGACGTTCCAACTTTACTGGTGGAGGAAGATCTCTTATGGTTTTTAATATTTAAGAAGAAACACTGTGAAATGTCTAATATATAATTTGCCTTATTAAAAAAGATTTGTTTGTCTCTTGAATCTGTAGTAGATTTGGTTAAACTGTCTGTCTTGGTCTTTTAGAAATGGTAAATATAAATAAAAATATAATGTGTCCATGAAGTCTGAGGGAAGCCCCAAAACTATATTTTTGCAGACAAAAACCTAGTTTGTTTTAAGTTCATATATCACTAGACATACAATTTTAGGTGACTCGTACATTTAATCAATGATGTTATATTTTCTATCCTTGAAGATCGTTCAGCACGACATTATTGTTGTGCTTGTAGTATTTTTAGTTTCAACTTTTCGGCATTTTCTAGTTGGGTGGTTCCAATATTCCTACTTGAATAATGTTGAATCACCCTTAGGATATGTTGCCTGCTTTTTAAATTTGTCTTTTGACGTCTTATCTGTGATACGCAGGCTTCATAATCTCTGATCCCCTTTCAAAATTCCATTTTATTTAGATCCGCCCATTGTTTTCTCGTTTAGGGCACACGCTTTTTATTACTTGGGGACCATACGCCGCTTTTCATGGAATGGCACGGAAGCTTCACATTGAAGGTTCCATGATATACGCCGTATGAACACATCTGCGGATGTTTCTAAATTCAAAATTTTACTTTTTCATGTTTAAATGTTGAATTCTGCTTAAGCCGGTGCTAGGGGGCGTGGACGGTAACTTGCAATTTCCAGTACCGTCCATGAACAGGCTCAATCAAACCGAGCCTGCAACATTTTCAATTTTGCCGTGTTGGGCTTTCTTTAGGGATTCTGTATTTATCTATTTTATGGTCACATCCGTGTTATTTGTGCCGTGTGGCGGCTGTAAAAAGTCTCCCCGTACATTTAATCAATGATGGTATATTTTCGATCCTTAAAGATCGTTCAGCACGTCATTAATGTTGTGCTTTTAGTATTTTTAGTTTCAACTTTTCGGCATTTTCTAGTTGGGTGGTTCCAATATATCTACTTGAATAATGTTGAATCACCCTTAGGATATGTTGCCTGCTTTTTAAATTTGTCTTTTGACGTCTTATCTGTGATACGCAGGCTTCATAACCTCTGATCCCCTTTCAAAATTCCATTTTATTTATCCGCCCATTGTTTTCTCGTTTAGAGCACACGCTTTTTATTACTTGGGGACCATACGCCGCTTTTCATGGAATGGCACGGAAGTGTCACATTGAAGGTTCCATGATAACCGCCGTATGAACACATCTGCGGATGTTTCTAAATTTAAAATTTTACTATTTCATGTTTAAATGTTGAATTCTGCTTAAGCCGGTGCTAGGGGGCGTGGACGGTAACTTGCACTTTCCAGTACCGTCCATGAACAGGCTCAATCAAACCGAGCCTGCAACATTTTCAATTTTGCCGTGTTGGGCTTTCTTTAGGGATTCTGTATTTATCTATTTTATGGTCACATCCGTGTTATTTGTGCCGTGTGGCGGCTGTAAAAAGTCTCCCCGTACATTTAATCAATGATGTTATATTTTCGATCCTTGAAGATCGTTCAGCACGACATTATTGTTGTGCTTGTAGTATTTTTAGTTTCAACTTTTCGGCATTTTCTAGTTGGGTGGTTCAAATATTCCTACTTGAATAATGTTGAATCACCCTTAGGATATGTTGCCTGCTTTTTAAATTTGTCTTTTGACGTCTTATCTGTGATACGCAGGCTTCATAACCTCTGATCCCCTTTCAAAATTCCATTTTATTTAGTTCCGCCCATTGTTTTCTCGTTTAGGGCACACGCTTTTTATTACTTGGGGACCATACGCCGCTTTTCATGGAATGGCACGGGAGTGTCACATTGAAGGTTCCATGATAACCGCCGTATGAACACATCTGCGGATGTTTCTAAATTCAAAATTTTACTATTTCATGTTTAAATGTTGAATTCTGCTTAAGCCGGTGCTAGGGGGCGTGGACGGTAACTTGCAATTTCCAGTACCGTCCATGAACAGGCTCAATCAAACCGAGCCTGCAACATTTTCAATTTTGCCGTGTTGGGCTTTCTTTAGGGATTCTGTATTTAGCTATTTTAGTACAAAATGCCTTTATTTCGTTCATAAAGCATCCAAAATTACTACATTAAGATAACAGTGAATCATCCCTGCCATGACCGCTCGCAGAAATATAATTTTATGAGAAATTTGTAAAACAGGTTATTCTTTCTTTCTTGAAAACTTTTACCAGACAGCTTTGGGTGTCTTAAAACTTCATTTATGACCTGATATGAGAAACTCAGATGATCACGCAATTGGCTCGATTACCGTGCAGCAGGCAAAAAGGACAACATTAATGAATGTATTAACATGTTTTAATGACCTGAAACTGGTTTCTTATTAATAATGAGATATAAGCGGAACATATTTTTCCTTTTTATTTCTGTTATGAATAAATATTTCAGATATTAATCTTTTTCCGTAAACATATCTTGGTTTTTTATTTGTTTAATTATACCAAAGGATAAAAACAAATTACGAAAAGAAACATCGTTTATTAGAGAACCCTGTCTTAAACCAAACAAAGTTGAATTAAATATCGAGATAAAGACTTTAATAATTTGGCATAACTGATATTAAAACCTCACTTTCTATGAAAGATTTTTATTCTGATTTTTTTCTTGCATTGCTCAAAGATAAAAATAATAAGCTATATTAAGGGTAGACAATAATGAGAATAATATTTATAACAGGTTATTATAATAAAAGTACATGTAGTATAAAAAGTCTTTTCTCTAATTACTATTATGTCACAAAATATTTTATATTGCAAATTATTAAGTTAAAAATGAACGTATCAATTAAGATGGGAATGTGAAATCTTACACGAATAGACATTGCATTTGATAGAAAAGCAATTTATCATAGCAATGATAAGTTAGCATAAACAGAAAGGTTATACAATTTAAAGTAAAAATTAAGGATGTTTCGTATAAAATAACACAAATGTTAAAGAAATTGCTGAACCGTAATGAAAAAATTGAATTTTTTTCTATAACTTCGTTAGATTTATTATAATATTAGACATCATATTGTAATTTAAAAACAAACAAGACAGCATTAAGTGCTTCGATTTTCCATACAGAATATAAGAAGAAAATAAGCTTATATTGGTAAAAGAAAATAAACATCATGAGTTAAATACTGTAACAAAATCACATTATACACTTTGTTACACTGTTAATCAAACGATATTTTGCATTAAACTGTTGTTTTTTTTTTTTGTTCGAATAATAATAAAATTCTTCATAACATTTTGTTTAACATTTTCAAGAGTTGTATCATTTACTTCCAGTAGGAATGGGTTACTCGTGCGTGTTGTTTTATTGGGTGCAAAGACATGTTATTATGGATACGTCAATTATTTATTTAAATCTTTTGTAAATTATCTTGTATTTCCAGTAAACAGTCACTCAGATAAAATATACCAAAACAAATCATATTTCCTTAATCTTTACTAGTTTCGACTCACTAGTTTCGACTGTTGTCTTCATCAGAATAACGTACAAAGTATTTGACGTCACGTCCGAGAGGACGCCAACGTCAGCGTAACAAATTTGCGCAAAAACGAGAATGTAAAGTAATTAACAAATAGATATGGATCAAAAAGATACAGCGGATATTAATAATAGAACTATATTTCTACAATATAAAGCAGATAAAAATGATAAAACCCAACATACCTATATGTCAAAATATATAATATAATTTTATATATACATTCACTGGGAATTAGCGAGAAAGCATTACTTTAATTAGCCAGCAAGTTATCTAGAATAATAAAAACGATAATAATAATAAGAACAACAGCATTATCCATTACATATTATCATAATCATCATCATCATCACCAACACCAATAAAAATAATAATAATAACACCACCAATAATAATAATAATAATAAATGAATGAATGAATAAGAGAATATGTAAAACAAATTTATAAAATAAACTCATAGAATAGAAGGGTGGGGGATATTTTACAAAAATATAGGGTGGTAATAAAAACAGCAAAAAGTACAAGAATAGACAATTTGCATTGAATAATGAAATATTTTATTAAATGAAATGATATAAATAAGTAAAATAATGAAGAAAAGTGTAAAATAATAATAAGACAAAACATTAAAAATGCATGGAGAAAGTTTTAAAACAGTTGCCATATACTTATAATTGCCAACTAAAAACTACAATGTGAACAATACACTGGTGTTCATGCCAGATGGAACGCAGTATCAAGTCTGTGAATCCAAGATGTTTCACAGACCAGTCTGTCCATATCATTGTCAACAATGTCAAAAGGTAAAAAGCTGAAGTCTTCCACACTGTGGTCTGTAGTGTTGAAATGTGTTGCAACACCACTGGCATACACAGGGTCACTGAAATTCTTAATGTCAAATCTGTGACTATTCATTCTTTTGGACACTTGTTGTCTAGTTTGGCCAACATATTGCATGTTGCATTTTTACAAGATATTAAATAAATAACATTATTAGATGTACAATATGTATTTATTCTAAGACGATATGTAGAAGAATTAGAAAAACTTTCGAATTTATCAGTTTCTACGATCCTGGCACAATGTGAACGTCTAGGCCTGGAGCATTTGCTAGAATGGGAGTTGACAGGGCCAGGGAATTTTGTGTGATATGTAGACCTGTAAACAGTCACTGGATTGATTAAGTGTAACTTCATGCGCATACAAGTCTGTATTAAGATCATTACGGAGTATAGATATATCATTTATATAAATCAAAACTTGTAAGGGCACAAGAATGGATCCTTGGGGAACTCCTGATTTCAGTAGTAAATTGTCAGAGTCTAAATTATCTACTTGAATTGTCCGTTTTTCGTTTGATAAATAGATACAAAAAAATGTTACAGCTATTTCAGAAAAAATGAAATTATTTCAATTTGTGTATCAAAATTTCACGATCGACAAGGTCAAACGCTTTTCCTATACCAAGGAAAACAGAACCTATCATTTTACCATTACCAATATCTTTGATCTATGCATCAATTAATTTAAGTAATGCTATATTACAAGATTGTTTTTAGTTTTTTTGTTTGTTTTTGTGTTTTTGTGTTCTTTTTTGTTTTTGTTTTTTTGAAACCCTGCTTGTCTGATGTATAATTCTTGTGTATTGAAAAAGTGCCTGAAGATGTATCGCTATATGTCGGTCAAATATTTTTAAGGTGGTGGGTAGAATTTAATTGGGGCGAACATTTTCAGAAAAGTCTATCCTTCCTGATTTAAACGCAGGAAAGATACGATCTTCTTTAAGTTTATCAGGAAAAATACCCGGATGAATGCTATTATTTCTTAAAGAAGTTATGCAACGAATAATAGTAAAATTGAGGGGCCTTTACAATGAAGGCAATGAATCCATTTTTTTTCTTTTAAAATGGATAAAAATTGTTTTCAGAAAAAAGAAGTTTTGGTAAAAATATTTGAAATATTGATAACATGTTTATTTAGTTCATTGATAATTTCTTATTCATTCTCAATTACTCCATGATTTTTTTATATTATAGACGGAAGTGTTATCCGTTTAGTTTGATTGATGTTAGCAGCTTCTTTTAAGTTTTCCATACATACTTTGAGTCATTCTCTTAAAGGCATTATTAAAAAAAATTTTCATAGCCTTTTTTAGTCACCGAAGCAACTTTTTGTTTAAAAATTTTGTATTGATCAAAATCTCATTTATTACATGTATGACACTTTTTGCGCAAATTTATCGTTTCGTTTTAATTCATCTGTAAACCAGTCAGGTTGGTGCTCCCCTTTTAGGCGTTTTTATTTCATTGGTGCATGTTTTTGTTAATATTTCCTTTAAAACAGAGTGAAAAAGCTTTAAAGAGTTATATTTAAAGAGTAATATCTGAGCCAGATGTTTAAAGCTAACATTGAAAATTGTCTTCACAAAAATATTTTTATCATTCTATATTTTATCACCTTATGCAACCCATATTTTTTATTATTGTAAGCTTTAGTTGAATAAACCATGCATACAGGAAAATGATGTATTTCCATGCAGATAAATAAACATCAAATTTGGCTGCATGTTAAGTCTGTTTGCATTGCTTTTCTATGTAATTGAGTTAAAAAGTTAATTCGTGCTTCTCAAAAATCTGGAAACAAAGTGATCCCTCAGAAGCACCAATCACAACAAAATTACATAAGAATTGCAGACTCGGTTTGATGGAGTCTGTACATAAGGAATTATGAATAAGTGCATCATCCCTCACGCCCTCTAGCACCGGCTTGAGCGGTACTCAATTTTCAACACTTAATAGTGCTGGCATCAGTGATCCCGAAGGATCAAAACAATAAAACTACACTGAAGTGAAGTACAGGGCAACTTTTTACAGCTGCTGCACATCACTTGACACCTGCTGTTGTGTAGTATAAAAATCTGGAAACAAAGTGATCCCTCGGAAGCAGCCATCACAACACAATTACATAAGAATTGCAAGTTCAACCATGATTGAAGTTTCAAAGAAATTGAGAACAACAATCAATGATAATCATATTATGCGTTTTAGACCTGAGGGTACCCCGACCATTCAAATATTTTAGCATTTATCAAGGCCAAGAAAAAAAGAGCAAATTTCCTTATTTATAAGAAAATAGATGTATCTATGCATTCCATGTAACGCTTTGTGTGGTATGTAAAAAGTTAAGAAAAATACGGAAAAAAAATCTGAATTACAAATTATCACCATTCACGTCTTTACTCTTTACGATCTGAGTGAATGTATGTTTTGCATATTTCGACACATTGTCGGCGACTTTTCATTCATAGGTTCGTATTCTGTCTGTCATGGAATCTCAATTGTATACGGTTCTAATTAAAAAGCCTGAAGCCAATGTCGGAGTGTTGTACATTTGCATTTCATTATGTTGTAAAAAAACATCAAATCCTGATATCGTCTGAATCTGATATCATCAGATCTATTCGGATAAACTGATAAACGCCTACTAATTTCACTCTTACTTATTAAGATGTCTCATGGAAAAGTTTGTTTTCTTAATCAAAAAAGGACAATCTAATTGGCGAAGAAGTGTTTTAACATTTTGTACACTATCAACATTATTTAATTTAATATAAATGGGTATCAAAAATATTTAAATGTCAAAATTCTAAGAAATACTAAAGTATGAGGATTGATAAGAAAGGATGAACAGTTTTGCAGTGACTCTTGTATTTTACGTTTATATGACTCGGAAATTTTATCCGAATGTATTTAAGATTAAACCAGGTTGCGTATAGAAAGGGAATGAAGATATATACAGTTTCATAATGGTCAAAAACAATTTAAAAAAAATGAGCGAAACATTCTGAATTACAACGATGGTCCCGGGCGGATTTTAATTATCACGACGAAGAAGAATTACACAGAAGAAGACCATCTACGCAATGTCAGGAATTCCATAAAAGCTACGGGAATTATATATGAACATATCGCAAGATACGTTGAAGCTCATCGAGTATACTGCTTACTTTAAATCAATTTACAAAAACGTAACACCGCCATATTAATATGACTTGTACCGTCCATGAACAGGCTCAATCAAACCGAGCCTTTTACATTTTCAATTTTGCCGTGTTGGTCTTTCTTTAGGGATTCTTATTTTCTCTATTTTTTTTTTTTTTGGCTCGGAAAGTTTTTTACTATATATGTACTTTATATTTGACGACGTTTAAATACCCGTAGCAATTATTTCATTAATACGTTAACGCAGTTGAACACACATTAAAAGCAATCAGTTTATACTTCAATTAAAGATACGAAATTTATCATTGAAAATTAAAGCACGCCTTGGGGAAGCAAATACACCCTTTTCTATAAATAAATAACAACGTCCTGGTTCAATTAAAACCCGATATCAAAATCATGTTGTTTATTGTTTTAAAAATCTGGAAACAAAGTTATCCCTAGGAAGCATTAATCACAACAAAATTACAAGAGAGTTGCAGACTTTGTTTGATTGAGTCTGTACATGAGGGATAATGAAAATATGCAACATCCCTCACGCTCCCAAGCACCGGCCTGAGCGGTACTTAATTCTCAACACTTAATAGTGCTGGCATCAATGATTCCGAAGGACCAGAAAAATATAACAATACTAAAGTGAAGCACGGGGCAACTTTTTACAGCTGCCACACAGCTCTTGACACCCGCTTTTGTGAAGTATAAAAATCTGGAAACAAAGTGATCCCTCGGAAGCATTAATCACAACAAAATTACAAGAGAATTACAGACTCGGTTTGACTGAGTGTATACATGTTAATTCCTCTTACATTGGCACTAAATCAATGCGTTTCAATTTTCAGGGAATATAAGTAATGTCGAAATTCTAATTAAATTCAATTGTAAGGTTTGTAAACTATGTTTTTTGTTATAATTCGTACATGTCAAAAAACAAATTTAAAACTTAAAAAAAAAGATTGTAGTCAAAGTGTGGAAAGATAAATGTTTACTATCATCTGCAACGCGTGTGGTTTTAGTGCACTTCATATTGAACAGTATTGGAATTTGTTTAGCAGTCGAGACTTCAATGCCGCTCAGTATGCTACATCATATTCAATATACTAAAAAAGTAGTTGCTTCATACAGTTCACAGGCGCTTTAGTTTGGAAATAACGATAAATGGATTATTGAATTGTGCAAAATTTTGGTAAGATAAAGTTAATTTCATCGCTTTAAATAATTGATTAAGTTGTCTTAAATATAATTCCAAAAATAAGAATATATGTCTTTTAACGTGATTCGTTTTTGTATAACTTTATCATTCGTAACTATAATAAGGTAAAGAAAACGTTTAAATAAACGATCTAACGATCAAACAAACAAACTTTTAGTAAAGAATTAAATTAATAAAAAAATAAATATTTGAATAAATAAATAAATATTTAATTAAATAAATAAATTAATTAATAATTAAAGCTGTTCACATCTATGTTTCTTCGAGAGAAAAAAAAAACAAACATATGGCATAAATATGCATATCTCGTATATATTCAGATCACGACCAAGCTAAATTTTAATATCATTTTATGAAGTTTAAAATATTAAACAGCCCTCATACAAGTTCAAATAATGCATTTTTACTGCGCCCACCATCAATTGCTTCGTCTTGCAACGTGATGCATAAAAAAATATAATGGTTTAAATTGTCAAACAAATATATTATTTTTTCTTTAAGAATACGATCCTAAATCAAGGATTAAAATTATGAGTGTATTTATATTTTGATTGAATAAAAATTGAAACAAAGAATTTTTTGGATGGAATTTTATACTAGTTATTTTAATAACTCTCATTACTTTTACATTTCACTCATTTTAATTAGATATTTTATAAAACAGTGAAACCGTTCTAAGGTTTCATGACTTTGGCGCTAATAAACTTTTATAAATTTTTGAATTCTGAAAATTGAAACAAAATTATCTACAGTATAAACAGAATATTCTGTTAACAAAAAGGTTTGAAAGGTTTCATGAACCTGAAGGTCATTAACGTTAAGGGATGTTGAATTCTGAAAATTGAAACAAAATTGTATACTGTGTTTAGAAGCTATTGCCAATCATCGGGCTTACGGGAATACAAATAAACAGGTATAGTAATACTTCGTAAAGTATATCTGAAACGTGATTTGAACTTCGTATCTTTCTGACTTCTGTATTCAATATACGCACTTCTTTCTCAAATTATCAATTTAACATATGAAATTACTTTGCTTGTTACGACAAAATTGTACAATTAAAGACTTATTTGAAATTCATAAATGTTTGATCATTACAAAACAGTTTATTGATCAAAGCATCATAATTTATTTATTATCTGTCTATCTTTATAGGTAATTTTACTTCAAACTTTCATTTTACGGTTACATGCCTTCAATACCAGATTATATATAAATTTACAAACAGAGCGATAGTTTTTTTTAATGAATTAATCTAGAAGCACTTTGTAAGTTGAAATAATAAAATAGAAGGATAAAGGTAGATTTGTAGTGTGTTTCGCTCTCAAATCAGCTATATTCACGCTGCGAATATATAACATAAATTATAAAAAGACTTGAGCATTTCTAGATCTGTCCATTTTGACATAACACCATTAAACATATCCAAGTACTAGAATGTATTGTCAACATGTTTGATAACCTTGAAGAAAGGGTCCTTTATTTACTTTGTAAAACTGATAAAGGTATTTAAGTTCATGTATTTTGTTCCATATGTAAAAGCTGAACGGTGTTATGGCTTCGGCAAACAATTGTTTATGTTATACTAATTTTTTTCTACAGTTTCTGAAATATGAAATGATTTAAGCTATTTGCTATTTTGAATTCAGATTTGCGTTCAAATATTAAGACCTTGTCTCATTTTTATATACTGCACGTTATTGTGATAGAGGTTTATTAATGGATGTTTTACCTCAGTAACAACCGCATAACGAACAAGTCAAATTTGATTAATGAAGTTATCTTGTTTTTTGTTTTGTTTTAAAGTTTAAGAACAAGGTTTAATTTAATTTTAAAAGATGTACTATCACATTTAAGGACAATAGAGGTTTATTAATGGATGTTTTGCCTCAGTTATAGCCCATAACGAGCAATTTTAATTTGATTATTGAAGTTAATTTTTTCAACTACGAGAAGATTGATTGTTTAATTCAATTTTAAAAGATAAGGACGAGGTACTTTCACCGACCGTGAAATCTTTTAATTTTTTTTTACTCAAACTTTTTTTTGGTGTTTGTGTGTGTGAGTGTGTTCTGTTAAAGTGTCCAAAAATACTTATTTCCGTCGTTGTTAAAGAAGCAGACCACCAGAAGATAAGTTAATCACTTTCTTATATTATTATTTAAAAAATTCCTTCCTCAAAAACATTATTTAGTTGAAAGAAATCGAAATTAAACTAAAAAATATTCAAATTATAAGATTTCTGCTCTAAAAACAGTCAGTTCGCTTCATTGCCAACGGGAAAAGCCTTGTTTTATTATAATACGGAATTCTTTAATCCGTGATTTTATTAGTACTTTTTTCCAACTCTTTTGTACTCTCTATCCTATAGTAAATCCATCACATCTAGGACTAACACAGCATATCCCGTTCAGGCATTTGGTGGCTAAAACTTTCAAGAACAATACTATACAACAAAAGTAAGGATAAAAATAATACATTAGCCCTAAGACTTTTTTCTGCAGCTTTTAATTTATCTAAGAACTTTAAAATACCGGGTAAACACAATAACAACTGTGGTGTATTCTGGCGCATGGTACTGCCCGAAACCTTCCACCAAGAAATGAAATCCTGCAAAGATACACAGAAAACAACATTTATAGTACTCAGAAATGAAACTTCATGTACACATTTACAAAACATATACTTAAAATGTAATCAGTCTTACCAAGGATGACTTGAGATGAGCCACTTCAAAATTTAAAAAAAAAATGCTTTCTAGACTACAACGGGCTGGGTCTTATTCTGTACCGGGGTGACACCATACAATATCCCAACCTGTGATCCGGAACGCACGAAATCCAGGATCGTATGAAACATAAAGTGAAACGTATAAACTGCTTTGGTTTTGATATTTGTAGTAATTTATGGCACTACAAATTATAATCGAATTATATCATATATATGATAGCCAATATATAAATTTAAGCTTTAGTTGGAAATATGAAAAAAAGCCTACTTATTGAGGAAAATTGACATATGACCCTGGGCTTACCGGATACAGGCATTTTTCCGAACCACTTTTGTGACACTTGGCCCTGTTGAATGAATTATCTTCTCCTATTTTTAGTTTCACTGGTAAGTAATGTAGTAGATTATGCAAGGAAGAAATACGAGATATTGGCACTTTTGTAAACATTCTTTCTTGAATTAAGATGTCAGTAATAAGGGATTTACACATGAAACGTAACTAAGTCAGTACTTACCGTTAACATGAAAGTTTATTTCATTGTTTTACCATCCATCTGGAGGCTAGTGGCTTTAATAAGAGCCATTATATAAGTTTAGTATTTTACTATTGAAGTCAAAACACTAATTTGTTTACATATTTCTTCATTAATGACAAATAAATTCACATTTAATGCTAATTTCTTTAGGAGCAAGCATATATCATGCTCTAAAAACATATATAATCGTTATAAATCCTTTTACGCCCTTTCTCTAGGGGGAAAAAAGAGTTTTCGTTTCTGGGGCATAAGGTGCCTTAAAACATTCTATGACATCTATCAGTTTAGTTTTCTATAAAACAAAGATATAGATTAATGTAAAAAGCCTTTTATTTACCGAACCAATCCGAATATTATATCAATGTACTAGCTTAGGTAAACTCTAAATTTATCATACAAGTAAGCTTTTTGTTACACCAGTCTTGAAAGGTGGCATACTTACCGTACGACATTATAATTTTGTGAATACGATTGTGGTATTTTTATTTCCTTCGATTTGACCTTTTTCAAATTAGGATGGGTCCAGCATTCCTACAATACATCTTCTTGTCTTTCTTAGTGACAGAACAGATTCATTTATAGGGGCAAACATGAATAAATTACTTTTGCAAGCAAACAGAACGCTGTATATTACATACAAAAGAACAATTATGCACATAATCATCTGTGTATAAATGTATCTGTTCGTCAAATTGAGCAACGTTATGCCATAAACCGATCATGTGCTGAAATATGTTAATTAATTGGTTTTATCAAGAACATACAGCAATCGATTCTTCATTCTTTTATCGGGAAAATCGAGTTCAAATTGGTATAATAGCTTTGTAATTGTTACTAAATATCCTTTACAATAATCTAACAGCAGTAAAACATCACAATAAATGTTATGGTGTTGTAATTAATGTTATTTGCATTATTATGTGTTTTCTTTACCATTTCTGAGTAAGTATGCCTGTGGACAAGTTATTCCTATTGGTAAGTACCTATGGATCATCGGTATTCAGGAATGAACAGGTTGTGGCAGATTGTTAATACTGACAAGCAATATACGTAAGATATAATTCATACTATTATTTCAATGACTTTTCTCTGTTTCATTATCAACAAAGATAGATATAAACATATTATAGCTCTCTAGTCGTTTCAAAAGGAAATACAACAAATATAAGTGTTTTATGCGAGATATTGTAATTTCAGCTCCAACATAACATTTAAAAGATTGTTACCCTTGCATCTAAACAAAACAAGAAAAAGCAACAAACGCTTTAAACAACACAAAAAATCAAGAAAAACGACTTACACAATAGCATCATAAATTAAAGGCATTTTTTGTATTTTGAAACGCTTTGCTGAAAAAGTCTGTAAAGCTTGTCATAACCACTTTCTATTTTGATTGTTTATAAGAACATTTACATACAACTAACAAAAACATGTATCAAAGAAACTTGTAAGCTTTTAATTTGAATAAAATGTATAAACAAAAGTACAAGTGACACTAAAATACAAATATTTAAATATAAAAAGCACACCAATATATATATTGTAAAGATATTGTATGTTTCATAAGACAGTTGTTTTTATCTGTAACATTGAGTGTCAACAGTGAGTACATGTGTTTCAAAGTTATTATAAAAGTTCCTTTTTTTGCTTTCGCTTTTCCGGTCTTTTTATCCTTTCAAGTTAATACAGGGTACACACATTATTTGAGTATACATTGCGTACGGATATGCTTTATCATAATTGGCAGATTAATTAACATAATTTAGATACTATAAATAATGTTTCTTTCAACAAATCAAAACGGTTTGCATTTTGATGAGGAAATACAAAAAATAATTATAACAGAAAGAAAATGAAATAAATTCAAAAGATGTTGAAGGTTTATATATAAAGGGTAACTACATTATTGCTGTATACATATACATAAAAACGGAATGTGTCAAATTTTAAGGATACATGTATTTTGTCTTGCAAATGTCAAGTTAAAAATACGTCAAGTAATAAATTGTGAAATATATTTATATTTACATCGAGTAAGATTTAGGT